>NW_009913895.1:0-10757 GCF_000696875.1 Nestor notabilis | reverse complement strand
TGAACCGATGAATATGTGGACATACCCTAAGGTATTGATTTGCTGTCATCGTGACTGAAAAACAGAAAAGCATTTTACTTTAAAAAAACAGGGATTTAATAACTTGCTATATCTTTAGCCCTCCTCCCCAAGTTAAACATTAACCACTGTAGTTAACAAATATTTATCAGCTAGCAGCAAGTTCACTTTGCTGATTCTCCAAATATTCAAATAGAATTGACATCTGATCCACAGCAATTTCAGCTCACATGATTACAGACACCTACCAGATCAGATAGGTTCAGCTTTCACTGTTCACTGCCACTATGCTAAGATTTACCCTTGACCCACATTTTTCAGCTGCTCACATAGAAAAGAAATGGGATAGATTACAGCAGAAATTCAAAACAGGGCTATGCACCTGTGGTATAATGCACACATAAGACTTTGCAGGAGCGAAAAAAGGTGGAAAATCTATATATCAGGACCAGCATATGAAGAGTTTAAAGCAAAGCTCTAAATACTTTACATATATACAGATGCCATGGTAAATACACTCCAAAGAGCACTAAGGTAACTCGTTAATGAAATGTTCAATAGGAACATCTTGTACATTTTACTGGAAGAACATTACATTGTCTGGAAGAACAATTTGAAGGAATGATTAATACTATCACTGGCTTCTGTGAAGAATAATTGCAGGAGTCTAATTTTATTAACCTAAAATGGCATACACTGTATCTAGACTCTATGAAAGACAATTTAAAGAAAAGAATGTTGAATATATGCAGAATAAAGGAAGTATTAATTACCAGTCAAACTGTATATTATGATGAATAAGAAACACTTGAAATGCATCAAAATTTTTTGATAGCAAGGGTTTTCTGGATTTCACAGTAATCATTAGATGAATTTACACAGCAATAAATGGAATACCTGTTTCTTTCATATAGAAAACCAGAGCCAATGAGATTACTGCAATAACTATAACATGTTTTCCAGTGTGAAATAAATAAGTCTTAAGAGTCCCATTATTTCATCTCTCTGTGTGGGGATTTATGCACATCCTTCCCAACACCATTAACTGCGATAAGACTTATGTATGCAAATCCTAAGATAGCACATGGAGAATAGACCGGTAAATTTTGCAGAATAGCTATTAGCCTGAAATTATAGGGAAAGCACAAAAAAGGAGCTCTTTTGTAAGAAATTAAGTATTCTGGGCTCTATCTTTATGCCCAGAGCACGGCAGATGCAAAAAAGTATAAATTGTCAGATTAAGGTGTAAAATAGTACAATAGAGAATGTTGCTCCTTGTATTTCTGTCATGGACAGGCAGTGCTAGAGTGCACTGTGGATATTAACTGAAAGCATGTTAATCTGAGAGTGTGCTAAGAGTGGGAACAAATGGCTATATTCAAATGATGTGCCATAGGTATCCAATTTAGGAGCTAAAATTGCTCTGGGATTTTAGGTCAGGAGGGTGATGAGTGAATCAAGTTCAGGTGCCCAGGGCTGGCATACCCTGGTTTTCTGCAGAAGCAATGGGGAAGCACAAGTACACTAACATTAGGTAGCTTGCTTCCTCCTTGTATATTGCAGGATATAGTTTCAGTCTATGGACAGCAATGCTACAGAAAAATTTTAGAGGAATATGGATAAATGTTTAAAGTATCCTTGTCTTGTAGAGCTTATTTCCCAGAGCTGTTCATGACTCCCAGTATCACCCTGGGTTTGGGGCCACATGTTACTGCACTTGTTCAGTCCATACCACTGCTGGGCTTTGCCATCCCTGATTTATGGGTAATAAGCTAGCAAAGACCTTCTGTACCTCTTCTTTCTTTTTTTTTTACCCTCTGGGGTTGGGCAATGGCTGAGATCTTTTATCTTATTTTTACTTTTAGTGTAGCCTTACGTTCAAGATCTCACCTTGCCTGTGACTAAACTATGCATGACATATCTTTGTGCGGGCCTTAGATATTTTCCAAGAGTCGATGTGACACTATTTATTCACCTGCAACTGTACACAGCTGTGCAGATATTGCATGTGTCTTTCTGTATGACAAGATGCTAGCTGATGCCAGAAAATGTCTCTGCTACCTTCTTTATTAATTATGGGTTTATGCAATTAAGGTAAATAATGTCGATTTCATAGATCGTGTAATTACAGTACATTGTTAATCATACCATCTGGAGATCTATTGAATATGAAAAACATATGGTGACTTTGTTTTCCTGATCAACCAAATAATTTTAAACAATAGATAATATTTATCCAACCTGTGATTTAAGAAGGGTAGGAATGTTGTTGGGGTCATTGGAGTTCCTGTTTTGTTGTGAAAAGGAAACCTATCAGCTTTTCTATCACTATATTGGTAAAGGAATCAATCCTGCAATGGACTATAAAGCCCATCAACAGCTCCTAGAGCTCAGTTGTACTGGAAATGGTACAAAAAAGTGAAAAAAGGAAAGACCTTTTCCTGAAAACCTAAATGAATTTTCTGATATGCAACACAGATAAGCAGAGCAGTTAGTATTTTCAGCAACTCTTCATACCTCTAGTATATAACATTAATTAATATTTATTTTAAAAGTAGCAATTTTATTTGGCAAGTGACAATGGCCTTTCCAGTATTCTTTTAGCAAGAATAATTTCCAAGTTCAGATAATATCTGCTTCCCTACTGCTTGTGCTAATGGAGAATGTTCCTTCTGTCGTTTTGAGCTATGAAATTTAATTGCCCAGAGTGGCTGATACTTATTTTCAACAGCTGCTGAACAAACTCTTTAAAATGCTATAATTGCATATACAAGAATCCTTAATTTAATGTACGCCTTGTGGCATTAAAAATGTAAGTGTATATGAAGGAGATAAAAAGCTCACGGGCCTTCTGAAGCATGTTCATTTGGGGAGAGGCACATCTTGTGCTTTATTCTCCTCTCACGTTTATTATAGACAGAAGTAAAGTACTCCGTTTACATGGACTTTTCCTCATTTGCTTAGGTAGCAGTGAAAGGTGGCTTCAGCTCCTTTCATGGACTGCTTTTTCAATGAACCTGAACACAAGAATGCCAGACCTCATCTTCGGTAGTCGCTGTGTCGTGTTTGTTTGTGTGACAAGCACAATATGCTTTCTCCCTGGATATATTTTCATCCCATAATTTTTAGTTTAATATATAAACAAACTTTTTCCTCTGAAAGTAAATGTCTTTGGGTGAGGAGAAAATGAGTAGATGTAGGTAAATATAGAATTAGAAAGATAGTCTTTATTATATAAAGACTCCAGTTTTAAAGTAATTTTACTGAGTCAGAAACCAGACAGTTCAATTCCCAGATATTCCATTGCCGCCTAGAAATGTATTTGTGTCTTTCATAACCACTTCTGCTTAATCGAGATTTCTTATCCTAAATGAAGGAAAAGATTATTATAAACCCGTGTCATAATTAAAATAACTGAGAATTTGCAAAAGTCATACTGTCAAAACTGGGAAGAGCTCTGTCAGCGCCAGTTTTCTTTGCAGTGAACTGAGGAACATGCACATGTTCGGCTGGCTCTGCTCCACTTGAAAAATGGGGAAGGCATCTCCTCAAATCACGGTAACTGGGTTGCTTATGGTCATGTAAGTATTCCTTCACAGAGGTCCTGGACTTTAATAAATTCATTAGCTTTGAGTGTTGTTTAAAAGAATTGGCCTAGAGTAAAATGTCTAGGGTTACTGAATTATCTGAAGGAATACAGAAAGCATTTGTGCCAGCATCTGATGTCGGTTCTTCTAAGCAACTAGGATCTCAAGTGCTACTCACACTGGGAACAAACACATTTCCACTATAATTTGGCATCTTCTCAGAATGTCTTGTATTAATCTGCAGACATCTCTAGAAAGCTCTTTTCCTTAATTAGAAAAGGAAACAGCATTTCAGTGCTATTGAACATGCTTAGCTTATATCAACTTGTGGTAGAGAAGGTATTACAAAATGCTTTTTATCGTTTAAACTTGGACCAATTTTTATGCAATTCTTTCATGCAATTTTACAGATTTTGGATGGATTTCTAAGACTTTTGTTTATTTTGTTTGGTTTGTTTGTTTGTTTGTTTTCTTTAATTCTCCCTACTCTTCATTAACTGCTGGTTAATCATGATTATCCTAACATCAACATTGAAGGGTCGAGGTACATTTCAGGGGGATGTTATGGAATAAGGGTGGATAAGAACTGGAACATAGTTGAACCAAAATACTACATATGATATAAAAACTTCAAAGACTATGTCAACTTGAAATTCAAGTATGGTTCCAGGTCATATTTAGTAAACCACCTCTAGCAACAGAAGGGGCCAAGCCAACCTCCACTTTTACAGGAAATATTCCAGAGAAAAGGGAATCTCCTTTCTTCTGTCCTGGAACCAGCAGCTCCATCTGTCTCCACTCGTCTGGCAAATCTTTCTATAAGTACAAATATACTGGTAATTCCTACAGTGTTACAAAACCCAACCCCCTTTGCTTTATTCATTGTCTGCATGACAGCTGAGGGAGTGAGCAGGGAGAGAGGGAAGATGCAGTGCAAGATGCATGTGAGTATCAGCTGTGCCCTGGCTGCGAGGACAGCTCAGCCGCCGTGGCCAGTAAATTGCTGCTCTCCTTGGCTCCAAAGGGACCTGGTTTGTGCGGTAGCAGCAGCTGCCTTGTAGGATTTCCACCTGCTCGCAGGCACCGTGCTTTGCGCTGGTTCCCTGCAGCCATCAGATGGCAGCAGCTTTCAGTTGTCACTCTGGCCTAGTTTGTGTTCCAAACACTGAGCGAAAAGAGAGGTTAAAGACTGCGCAGCCTTTCAGCTCCTAGCATAAATCCAGTTTTGCAATAAAATTAAGACCGTAGCACAAAAGATAAGGTGGAGTTATTTAAGTTGTAGGGTGTGAGCCCGAGGTCTCCTCTAGGGGCTCATTCCAGGCTCTGAGCGCTGGGCAGCCAGTTTTGTTGTGTAACTGTGTCATTGTCAGCTGAGTTTTGGTATTTTGTTTTCCAGAACTACTAGTGCAATAATAATGAGCCCAGTAGTAATCTTTGCAAAATCCCTTCTCATTGCGTACTATACTGAAGTAGAATGAAAACAAATTGGCAGCAGGCATCTAGAAAATTAGATATTAACTTTCAGAAGTGCATGCTAGTTTGCCCTGTAATAGCTGGGAAGCAAGAACATTATGTTTCAGTGCTGAACCTTTTTGTGGAATCAAAATATTCTCTCACTATAGCCTGGTTCACATCTGCTGTGGGCTTTAATGTTGTTAACAATACTTGTGATTGCAGTAATAGAAGTGTAGTCACGGAAAAGAAAGGGAAAAGCCCTCTTATTTGTATTCAGAACTCTAACTCTAACAATGTAGTTAATCCTACTGCAATTACTGGGGAAAAAGGAAAGGAACAAATCTAAGAAAAGAAAATTAATGTGAAAAAAAAACCACTCCTCTGCATTTAATTAATGTTAAGGATGTGAAATAAACCCACATAAGCAAAAAAGTGCACAACCGTGACAGAAAATTTGGATCAAAATTGGGATCTTGATAAAGACTGTTATTATAAAAATAATGTAGTTGACCACAGAGGCAGCCAAAGGAAAAATATACTCCCTTTCACTATAAGGAGATTTAGGGCAAATCAGATAGCTGAGGCTGTTATTAAAGCGACCATGGGTTACAGGCCAGAGGTAGCAACATTACTGGAAGGGAAGTTGCATAATATCAGAGTTGCTGCTCTGCCCTGTGCCTGTGAGTTCACATATTTCACCAGGCAGTGCTGATGGGGCAGAGGTGCTCTGGCCTCTTTGCTTTCTCCTTCCCAATAAACCTGACAGAGGAGCTCAAATCACTTCCCTGCAAAAGGAGAAGGTATGCCCACTCCCCCTGGTTTCAGCAAAGGGATACCTGCCCATTTTATCCCATGTTTTCCATTTCCCATTTTCCTCCAAGCATTTTGATAGGATCCTCATTTCGTCTCACTGCTGCCTGACATGAAACTTTATTGGCCATTTTCTGCTTGTGGCATTTGTGGCTTGAGCTCCTGTCCGTCAGTTTCTTAGGAACTTCAACATTAACTTTCTTTCCCGGATTTGCTCTTTCCTGTTACTTGTTGTTACATGAAGATCTGCCCATGCTACTTTCTATAGTTTCTTATTACTCACGATATCCTTTTTTTTTTTTTTTTTAATTTCATCTACTAGTGTCACCAGCCTTCCGGAACGGATTTCATTTCCCTTCAGTTAGTTACTTACATGTTGGATGTCAGCATCTGAACTGCTCACCCAGGCTCCCTTTGGCAGTTATTCACAGGAATAGACACTCACACTGTGACTCATGCAACATGTTTTAGATCTTTTCATTGGGATGAGGTGCATTCTGGAAATGCCCATGTATCTTACTGAAAATAATAGGGAGTTACACAAATAGGTCGGGTGAAGTTGTTGACACTGAGCTGTATAAAATGAGATTAGATGAACACCTCTGGTGTGTTTCTTTGAAAAGTAGGATAGAGAAAACATACAGCAAGAATTTATTACAGACTTTGTATAAGTTAATCTTAAGTCAATTTCTCAGAATTAGTAAATAACCCAAATAAACTTAAGATAGTACCTGTTTTTATTACCAACATACATGTATTACTTTTAGAATATCAAATAATGCTAAGAATGATTCAGAAGCATGTTTTCCTTATATGTTGGTTTGTTTCCTGATGCCCATAAAAGACATACTTTTAATCTTATGACTGATGAAAGTTGTGATTTAGTGGAAGCATTATGATATATTGTTAAAATAAAAAAGAATTTGTGGATGTGGGAACTTAATCCTGTGAAGTAGGATATTGAAATTATGATCTGTCTAGAAACTACCTTAGGGTGTTCTTTTTTATATATATGAGTATTTTACAACACATCTTTTTGATTATTAAATTACCCTTTTTTATAATAAAACAGTTTTGATTTTTATGTTAGTCTCCTCGATCAGATATGTCATACCATTGGGTTATGTCATTGCTCCCTACACATCATGGCATACAGAAATGCATTTTACACAATTTAATAATGTTTTACAGTTTCTAAAATCACCTGGACTATAACACCATTTATTTAGTTATGTTGGTCATCTGAGTATTGGCTGGTTCTGCAAACACTAAGCTGCATAGTTAATATATTGTACATGCATCTTCCTGCCTTACACAATGAACCACCACACTGTCACTGTGGGCTCTTCAGCCCTGCTCAGTAGTCAGGCTGGTGCTGAGATCTTTCTACTTTACCCCAGTTCACCTCACTGAAAAGATCATTGTGGTCTCATCCATTTGACTCAACTCCTTTTTATTTCTCTCACTGGCTTATGCTTCACTGGTGCATCTAATCAGTGCCTTGCCTTGAGGTCTCTGCAGAGTTCATCCCTTTCCTATATGACCATTCTTTTCTTCTGCTCGACTGTTCTTATCCCTGTTGCTGCACCAGTGATTCCGTATCCAGTTTTCTCTTTATTAATTTTTCTGTCTTCCTTTTGCACTGTCTCCCAAGCAAATCACTTCCCTTGGGATTCCTCTCCTGATGTGTCTTGCAGCTACCTCCTCCTGCAAAACTGCTTCTCAATACAAACTTGCCAATATGGCTACAAAATTCAACCAATTAAAAATTGCTTTCTAGAAGTGCAGGTAAAGGTATGTCACAAATTCACAATGTGGAACAAAACAAAAGGAACAAAATATGAAATATGTCATGCTTATTTTTGTTCCTGTTCTAACTATGTTTATTTTTCTATAACGGTAAGTATTCACATAGTGTATTTTTACAGCCTAACACAACTTATGTGCTACTGAAACACTGAAGATTAGCAGAGATGTAGAGCTACAATCTACAAGCATTAATGATGAGTATGGTACAGTATTCAATACAGTACCATATATGCAAACCAGATGCTTTTGAAAGGTTTTATCTTTTTACCTTGAGTGCTTCTATGAACACTGTTATTGTTGCATCTCCCAATTATATCTCACAATTTATAGTATATTCATCTTTCTAATATCAATGCAATGCAAATATGTGCTATTGGTCTCATTTAACAGATGGAGAACTAAAGAACAGAGAAACCAAGATCCAGTAAAGAAAACTGACATCCAAGCAGAGCACAATTGAGGTGTCTAGATTATTAAAAACAAACCCAAAGCCACATTCGATGGACTTTACTCACTATGAACATCATTGCAAGTGACTGCACCCTGCAATTCTCAGAAAAAATCAAAATAAGGATAACATCTAGATTTACATCTCAGGATTTAATGCAGAGTATCTTATAAAGATATTTATTTTTATCTTTATAAGATATTAAAGATAACAGAAACCCAAGAACCACCATGCAACAGTGGACACAGAATACTAAAGTTTCCTATTCTTGGAAGTGTGAAAAAACTCACAATACATTGCTCACAGTAATAACAAACACACCAAAAAACCTGTCCTCATTCATACTCATTTAATATTTACAATTAAGGAATAGTTAGGTAAAGAGGTAAAATTCTTATATTTTTACACCACCTTAGAAGCTTGGAGAATAGCACTCTTCATTAAAAACACTTGTAAAAGGACAGCGCTCTAGAATTTTTTCTTCCTTAAACTAGTAATTGAACAACTGAGGACAGGGGAAGATAAAAAAAAATCTCTCAGAAATGGAATAAAGCTTTTCTCAAAAAGGAAAAAAAAAAAAGGGAAAGGGGTATTTCAAACATTTTGTCGCTGAAGTTGCTAAAGGCAGAGTTTATTGGTGAATAGAACTGTGGTAAACAAAGATGCTATTACAAGTATTACAGGGTATAGATGGGGTTTTTATTAAGCCTATAGATGATTTTTTTTTCGTTGGTGGTCATCATAGGAAAGATTAAGAAGGTACCTATGCTGCAGATTTTCTTTATAGGTAAAACCTCAAGGACTGTGGCAGTCTGAACTGGTAAAAGAAGGGACTGATATCTAGCAATTCAATACCAAAATGACGGAAAGTGGCAAATGGGCAATCAGATGCTAAAAAGGGCTCTTCCTTGCTCATGCAGATCAGGAATTCTGACCTGCTCATCAGGAAGGTTGCTAGAAATCATAACAACAAATAAGTAGTTGGCAAAAGGGTAAAGATGATCTAGTGGACAAGAATCAGAGCAGCTTTTGTAGGAGAAAACTAAACTATGGCAATTCGCTGAAGGAACTAAGGATTTTTAGATAATGTTAAATTCAAACTTATGAACTTGAATTTTCAAAACCAGTTAAACAACAATAATGAAACTGAATTGTCATGGAGTAGAAGGGTAAACCCTCTCCTAGACTGCTTGGTAAAAGATAGGAAACAAAGCGTAGGGTGAATAATATTTTTTCACGGCAAGGAACCATGAGGACTCCAGGGATCTGGGTTCATAAATGCTGTGGAAAGGTGGTGAGCTGAGGGGTGATATTTTGTGTAATGATACAGAATTAATCAGGATAGTAAAAGCATAAGCTCAATGTGAGGAGTGACAGAACAGTCTCATGATATTGAGCAATGAAATGACAGATGAAATCAATGTCAATAAATGGAAAGTCATGCACTGAGGAAAAAATAACCTTCACTCTTCATACACAATGATGGGCTCTAAATTAGCTATTACCACTCCTGAAAGCAACCTAAAGTGCCTGAAAACATCAGTGCAACGTTTGATTGTTGTGTCTGTCTTTTGCAACTAAAAAGTGACAATTAAATTATCAATTATTGGGAAAAGAATGAGGAATTAAAAAAATCAGATGGAAGTGTAAATCCATTGTACACCCTTATCTGAACAATTAACATGGTTCTGAATAATCCATTTCTAAAAGGCTGCAATGGAACTATAGAGCACGAAGAAGGGGAACAAGAATAAACTGTGCTATGGACCAATTTCTATACAAGCAGAGATTAATCAGACAAGACTGAAAAAGATGATTGAGGGTAAATCATATAACCATAGAATAGTTAGGGTTGGAAAAGACCTTAATATCATCTAGTTCCAGATAAAACCTGTAAAAAGAAGTTTGGAAAAAATTAGCAAAAAAGAATTACTCAGTGTTTTTTATAGTGTAGGAATTAAGGTGGCAACCAATGCATTTATTAGGTATCAGACTTAAAATAAATGAAATGAATCACATTTTCACACAATAAAGATGAAAAAGACATGAAGGAGAGTTCATCTCCATTTATCATGGCAGTCAGGTGAAGTTTCTGATGACTGGAAGAAGGGAAATGTAATTCCCATTTTCATGAAGGGGAAGGTGGAACACCGGGGGAACTACAGACCAGTCAGTCTCACCTCTGTGCCCAGCAAAATCTTGGAGCAGATTCTCCTGGAAAGAATGCTAAGACACATGAAAAACAGCGAGGTGTTTGGTGACAGCCAGCATGGTTTCACTAAGGGGAAATCCTGCCTTACCCTAATTTGGTGTCCTTCTATGATGGGGCTACAGAAGTGATGGACAGCAGCAGAGCAGTTGACATCATCTACCTGGACTAGTGCAAAGCATTCGACACTGACCCACACAACATCCTTGTCTCTAAATTAGAGACATCAATTTGATAGATGGACCACTCAGTGGATAAAGAATTGGCTGCGTGGCCGCACACAAAGAGTTGTGGTCAACTGCTCAATATCCAGTTGGAAAACAGTAAGAGTGGTGCCTCCCAGGGATCGGTGTTGAGACCTGTCTTGTTCAACATCTTTGTTAGCGACACTGACAGTGGGATTGAGTGCACCCTCAGCAAG
>NW_009913894.1:0-777 GCF_000696875.1 Nestor notabilis | reverse complement strand
AATAATTACTATTATAATAACAATAACAATACTGTCCCATCCCGTCCCGTCCCCCCCCATTTTGCTTTCCTTTCCTCTGCTGTTATTTTCCCTGATAAAATTTTTTAGAGCTCTACCGATATTTCTTTCTTTGGGAAATATGCTGACTCTTTCTGTTTTAAATTTGCCATTATGCACCTTACACGAATTTATCAAATCTCCAGGCTGAGTTGCAATTTTATAATTCCTTCCAACTTCTAAAATCTCCGCTTTCCATATGACGTGTAGTCCTGAAATTAATGGAGTCAGGTAAATGGCAATTCAGACTGCAGTGGCAGTTGGGTTTTTAAATATTCAGGTAGGGTCCAAATCAGCTCATAGGAACTGCATCAGTTATAACAGCATGGTTAGATTACAGATCGTATACTTCTTTTATATTGGCAGCTCTTCCTCCCCAAAAAATTGGATCATTCCACTTAACCAGGAATCTAAGAGAACATGCCAAATAGTCTCTGGCTGCAAGAGCTTATGTCCATATTGACATAAGCTGATTTAATATGACACACCTTAAGCTACCACAGCAGCTAAAACTATCAAGTGTGAGCACTAGGACACTTGAACAGATTAATCCCAAACTGGTTTTGGTCTGGAAGCAGTCTGGTGAGTTCATACAATGGCAAGCTGCTCAAATTAATTTTACTTCCAGATCCACGGAGCCTATTGTGTAAGTTTTTGTGCTTTCGGAAGCAATGCCTCACAGCTTTGTTTACCTTGTGTCGTGGTTTAAGCCCAGCCGGC
>NW_009913893.1:4618-12630 GCF_000696875.1 Nestor notabilis | reverse complement strand
GCCCTGCATCCCACATAACAACCTGAATGACTCGGAGTCCACTAACTGGAGTGTGACCCCCAGGGAAACCGAATGCTCCTTCTAAAGATGTAACCAAGGGGAAAAAAAAACAGAGGAAAAGGCACCAAACCGTGTGGCAGCCTCTGACAAGCTTTGGGATAAATCTGAGCTGCAAACAAACCCGAAACTGAACCTCAGGCTGCCTGCTGGCCACATCCCGATGGCAGCCGCAGCCCACAGGCACCGTGCAGAACTGCAGCCAGCTCGGCACTCAGCCTCGGTCTTAGCGCAGGGAAGCATCCTTAAAGAAAGGCAGAAAGACAGCTATTAAGAAATTCAGGAAAAGCCCTTTCTGGAGAATTCCAGCCCATGTCGCAGGCACAAGGGCAGGCCAGCGCCTTGATCTGCTGCGGAGATGTCAGGGAACGTTAGAAAACCCAGCGCTGAAGTTGCCTGCTTTATTTACACTTTAAAAGCATGGAAGAGTAAGCTATGAATAATTTCTCCTGCTTTAGCACGCGGTAGACAGCTCCTGAAAATGTACTCCTGGCTTCAGTGAACCGGAGGGTGACTGCAACACTGAGTAACCGAAAGGCTCTACCCAAAGTAAGAGTATGTGGGAAGAGGATCTGAAGTTTGCTGATGTATCACAACTTTCACGGCAAGCAATCGGGAGCAGCACTGCCCCAGTAACGGAGTTCCTCGAGGGACGGACAGCTGCAGAGGAGCACAGGGCTTTGATTCAAATAACTCACTGGGTATAAATTCATTTTCTATCCCCATCCACAAACTGATGAATCCACAATAACCAGATCGGATTCCTTTTTTTTTTTTTTTCATTGTGAAAACAAGTTTTTTGGGCTGATACAATATATCAGCTTGAGCTTGCTCCAAGCCACATGTGCTTCCAGGAAGCACAGCCCTCTCCCCCAGTGGAATCTAAGTTGGTACCATGGGTATAAACCACTGACAGTGTGTGGGGCAGGGCTGCTCTGCAGCCCCATGAGGGCCAGGTGGTGGGTACAGGTAGAGGTAGAGAAACCAATGCTGCTTTGCAGACCCCATGGAGCTGAGAAACTGGACTGCTGACCCTACTGCAGCCCCCGAAGTTAGATCAGCAGCTCTGGCGGGGGGGCGGGGGGCGGGAAGGAGGATGCAGGCTTGGGTTGAAATTCATTTTCCCCCTTCCTGCACCTCATTATAAGTTCCACCCACATAAGACCTAATTACTTGGCTTTTATGCTGGCAAAGTGGATTTCATCCTTGCTGTTTCCCATGGTGGTTGCCTTCATTTTCATGGCGGCACTGATGGTTACAGCTTATTGATGTTTTCACTTTAGTGATTTAAAGCAGAATACATTTTGTTATTAGTGCTGGTTTCTCTCATTGCTGCTTTAATCAACGATGCAATTTAAGGCAAAGGATTGTGTGTAATGGTAAACAGTAGGATAATGCCTTCAGAGAACAGAATATTAATGTGTTTTTATTTCTCAAAACTCTGCTTATAATATAGCCAGGATTACTCGGCTCCCAGTATGCACACATGGGGTGCTCCCTTTCCTACTATAGTGCCTGCCTTGCAATAGGGGCAAGTGGTTGTGTTCTGAGGGGGGAGAGGGAGGCACTTACACACTGCAAAATCCCCTCTGCCCATGCAGCTCTCCTTTATGGGTTCAAAATCTGAGCATCATGGCAGTGTCCTCGGAGAACAGATGCTCGAGGTCTGGCCAGGCACTAGATCACCTCAAATTGGGAAAAGCCACATTCAAACACTGAAACAAAATAATGGTGATAATGACAATGCTTGAGCAGGGGCCACAGTGCTCAAGAGAGGGTCCTGGTGCCCCACAGTATGTCTGACAGGCAAGAAGTGAGTGCAGTGTCTGCTGCCTCCCTGACATCCCTGCGTCGATGGCCATGTGTTTGCTCACTTTCATTTCCTTGGATCTGACAATTTGCATTTCAAGGGAAGATTAAATATTGAAGTTTTGAGCACTTCCATGTGCTTCAGGAGGAGCCGAGCGGACCCGCGCTGGAACAGCCTGAACACAGAAAAGCCATTTGTGCCAAACTGCTTGGTTTCCTCTTTGCCGAGCCATGATAATGTGATATCCGACAGCTGAATGTAGGCCACAACAGGCTTTTATAGTTGGAGGGGTGGAGAAGGGAGGGGGGCTGAGTCCACAGCACTGCCAGCCAAACACACTAAAATGATGAGGGATTTTTGGGGCAGGATTCAGACTCCTGACCACTCCCGAGATCCAAACATTGGGTTCACCATTAGCACAAACTCAGGGCCTGCTGGAAGAGAGCTTGTAGAAGGTAGAGCTGTGTTCCTGTTGGAAAGGATGACTCTCTGGCCAGCAGTAAATACAATCTGAAATTACTAGCCCTGTGCTGGACAGACACCGGGATTTGTGGGGTATCTGCTGTAATTGGTGGCCAGCTTCCCATGGGGGCAGCTGCATCTTGCAAGTAACAGCATGAGATCAACCAGTCACGGCAGTTTGGTTTAGTTAACGGATTACTCCTGCCTGTTTCTCACCTCCTGGTGCTAAGGTGACAAGGGGGGGCAGGAGGGTTGGTCTACTTTGGCTCAGACACTGCACTGGGGTCTCAGGGTGCTGCAAGTTAAACCTGGGTCTTGATGGCAGGGGAAGAGGTGGTGGGTAAAGCTGAGGTTCTACCTGAACCAGCGTACTGCTGGCAGCATGGAGACAGTGCAAGCACCATCTTCCCCTTTGAACTGTACAATCTGAGCCCTGAAAATACCCAGAGACTGCAAAACATTTGCCACCAGATTAAGAGCATTAACCCCTGTGGGGGTGAAGTAGCAGTGGTTTCCCTTCCCACACCCTCCTGCACCTTCATGTGAAATGTAATGAGTGTTTTTAACAAGCACCGTGCTTCCTCCTCTCTGCTTTAGACTTTTATGTCCTAAGAGGCTGCAAAGCAGTCGCCTTGCTCCACCCCAGATGCGGCCGCATTTCTGTGGTGAGGAAAAACTCTGGCAAGTGTGCCCGAGTTGGGTGCTTTGGTTTGAAAATTATACATTGCATTAAAAACCTATATTAAAGAATAATATGTGGTCTGCAAAAACATTCAAATGAAACACTTCAGTGTTAGGAAGTGTCTGATTTACAGCTGTTGGAGTAGCCTGTGCCCTGGTCCCTTCCGTGTCCACATGACAAGGCAAGAGGTTGAAACAGGGGCTCACGTAAAGGTCGTAGCACAATGCATGCACACAGTAGTTGAGCTTGTGAGGAATCATACATTAGGCATTTCCTAGCTTAAAAGCACTTGGCTTTGCAGTGTAAACAACATTCTTTTAACATAGGAAATAGCATTAAGAAAGAAAAGAAAAAGATCATTTAGATAAATGTCTACAGCGGAGGTTATTGCAGCTGGACCTGAGGTATTCCTCAGCGAGCTTTGGACTGGCCTTTCCTCACTGCTCCAGAGGTTTCTGCCCCCAGAACTGCAGGAGTAATGGTCGGGGCTGGAAGTGGAAAGCCAAGAGGAGGTATGTGTGGCTTTTGCAGCCAGGCAGCGTGTGCCAACCCCACCGGTGTTTGGGGGGGCACACGTCTGTGCTGAAGGGTGCCCAGGGATGGGTGTGCAAGGGGGTGGGCACTGAGGGGGTGAGGGAAAGGACACACTGCACTGAGCTGGGCTGAGTGGCTGCTTTGGCAGACAGCACCAGGCCAGCTCTTTAGAAAGTTCACGTTCAGTTATTGTTTTGACAGGCTGCCAAAGTTTTCCTGAGGAATGCAGGCAGCAGAAGGGAAATGGCGATTTTCAAACTTCTCTCTCTTTTTTTTTTCTTTTTTTTTTTTTTGATAACTCAGCCAAACCAGAATGGAATTTCATGGGAAAAGCAAAAGGTACATCTCTAGCCTCGGGGCATCGTCGCTGCCAAATTTGAGAGGCTGGCTGTGAACAATGGAGGTGTCAGAGCATCCCCAATCCCCGAAGCAGCACACACTTGCGCTCACATGTGCTCACACACACACTGGGAGCATCTTCTCTACGTGTGAGTGCTCCCACCCTATACCCAACACTCCCAAAAGACTGACATCAACCTATAGCCCTTAAAACCAAGCACATCCATGGTGTAAAAGCAGAGACAAAGCCAGTCTGCAGCTGATTAAAGGTTTGCAACTTGGCATTGTGAGGACACCTAGGTGCTCTCCCTGCCCTATCCCAAGCCAGCAGCCAGTGGTGCTCCAGGGATCCTGCAGCCCTTCTCCCCACACACCCTTTGCTATGTCACCCCAGAGCCACAGGGTAGTTTTTGCAGGTCTTCCTACCCCTAGGAAGGGCAGGAGGTTCCAAGCTCCCCTCCTCCTGTCGATGGAGCAGCAGAGCAGCCGCTGAGCCAGGCCCTGGTGCTGCGGCACCCCGGGGTCTGCGGGGCTGTGGAGCCGGGCTGGGGAGCTGCCAGTTACCTTATATTTTCCAGTACACTAATTTCTCTTGTCATCTTGCCAGTGACAAAGAGAGAGAGTTAAACAGAGCAATCCATTAAAGAAGCAGCCTGACAGACCGATTGTTAAGGGTTTCAGTGATTCCCATTTACACGGGCTTCAAAAAAACTTTGCCTCGAGCAGCTCCAATTACAGAATTATCGGACCACACTCCGGTCCCTTTGTGCACTTCGCATCTCTGTCATCGTTCCAGGCCTCTCTCTATTTAGTCACTTGGAAATGGTGAGCAAAATGGAAGGAGACTTGTAACAAGTTCAGAGAAATTAGAGGAGGGGGGAAAGAGAGAGAAAAAAGCCACCCCCCCAGTTCTAATATCCTAAAGCAGGGCATTTTTGAAATGTAACACTCCATAGGAATTTAAAACATTTTTCACTTCCTCTATTCATTGCTTTAATGCACTGGAACTACTTGCTCAGATTTTATATTTTTTTACCCAAGGAATGTGCAATAACCACTCTGTAAATTCCTCAGGTCTGATTTAAGAGGAACTGTAGAACTTTATTCATGGAGGAAAGAAATAATCCCAATACCTTCCTGCAATAACTCGTTCTTTTTAATAACCATGGCAGTGTATGCTTTGATCACAGCCAGTGATGCAAGTAGCAGGAAGAGGAAGTCAACAGCACGCCTAGGAAAAGCAAGATCTCGTCCCTGCTATGCTGCCATCCCACTTGCTGACCTTCAGGCTGAGTTGCCAGCGCTGGTTTGAAGGTGGCACCATTCCCAGTAGGAGTAATTCTGGGAAAGCCCAGATGAGTGGACACTTTTGCAAATGCAAAGCTTGAACTCTACAGATTTGTTATTTTTATGAGAAAATAAACCCCAACACAATAGTTTTCCTGCCCTGGGGTGCAAAGCTGAAGGGTTCCCTTAACCCTTTACCCCTGGCTTGAGCCAGGCATTGTCACCCATGAGGCAATGGCTACATGACATGGGCTTTATGCCCCCAACCAAATGTCACCTCTAGCAAACTCTCCCATTCCTGGCTTCTCAAACTTTGACCATCTCATAGCTAGTGTTATCCTAGTATTAATACCCTCATATGTCCATAACATGTTACCCCACAGTAAGAAAACACTCTCCTTTTCTTGCAGAGATTATCTAGTTTCCCAGGGAGGATAAGTGAGTGAATCTGTCCTATGTGCTGCTAGGACAGGTTGAGATCAAGCTTTGGTGCTAGTGCATGACTGAATGCTGGCTTCACTCTAACCCTAAACAGAAGGAAGTTTCTCACGGCTGAGTCCCCTTTCTCTGGGATGCAGTGGAACTGACCCATCACTTTTCAGGTCCGGATGCAAAGGCGTCCCTACTCCGAGCTCTGCTCAGCCACAGTAAGAAACTCCCACCCGAGCTTTTGGGTGGAGATGGAAAGTGGGAGAAAAAAAACCCCATAACAACCCAGGATGCTCTCAGGGGTATTGAAAAGTCCATCTCATTTCTTATTAATCACTTAGGCCAAAAATTCAAACGTCGGCAGCACGTTGGCTGGGATTGTTTTCCTTGCAGTTATCCACATGCAATTCATGCCTTGGAAAACGACCCATTTACCATCATGCATTGTTGCTTAGCTACACGCACTTTCCCTCTAAGTTTTCCCAAATGGAAACATGGCTCTATTTGCTTTGGAGATCATTTTCCCTGGCTTTCTTTGCTTTACAGTAAATAAGCACAAGAAGAACAGCCTCTGAACACTAAGCAGGGAAATAAAACAAACAGCGCTGTGTAGGGTAATCACTTAAAAAACAGCACATGAACGTGATGCCTTCCTTGTCCAGCCAAGGTGATGGGCAGGGAGGGCTTGAGCAAAGACAACTTGCACATCAGCTTCAAGACCTGTTTTCTCTGTCCTTTGCATGAAGGTTCTTTCCTTCATGAAGATTTCCAAACCTAAATGAGAATTCTGTTGAATAATGCTGGGTTCCCAGGAGAAGAACATGAATTCCCTGGAGGACAGGAGGTACTTTAGGACACTGAGAACTCACTCTGTGCCTCTGCTGCTATGCGTGCCATGTGGAGTCCTAGGCATCCTCTAGCAACATGCAGGGAGACGCCTCCCTCATGCCTGCAAACCACCACACCACTTTGCAACCCCAGATGAGACATTATCACTGTTTCACAGGTTCACTAAGTCCTGGCTGCAGCAGCATAGCTGTTGGTGGACACACACTGGTAGGTTAGCCACCACGGCATGAAGTTCAGCTTCCCAGCACACCAGGTAAATCCTATGGCCATTTGCTGGAAGCCTGAGCCAGCCAGTGCCTATCCTGCACAGATGTCCTCCAAACATGCAATAAATCCAGAGCATTTGGAAGGCATCAGCTTTACTGCCTGTGCACAGAGGGACTGTGCAGCACTTGTGTGGCTGGTCTCCTGCCTCCCGGGGGAATTGGTCTCTCTAAGCATGTGCCTTAGGGCTGAACTGTGCCGGCACGGTGCTGGAGTCCAGGATTTCCAGATGTCCGGCAGTTCTTCTGTTCCTCCAGGGTCAGACAAAACTTGCAACATCATCAGGTTTTGCTGAGGAAAAAGCTTTTTGGGTAAAAAGGCAGCTGGGTCTCTCTCACAACATGCAGGTTGGTAGAGAACAAAGTGTAAACCCTTTTGTTTCTCAGTGCCATGAGCACGCACAGCACGTGAGCTCTTTGCAGAGCATTGGCAAAGTTGGAAGCTGCCAGGGCACTGGGTGCCTGCAGCACCCAGGATGAGTGAGACATGGGTGAGCACTCACCCTGCCTTCTGCTGACAAAGCATAGAATGTGTATTGTCTCCGAAAAGAAATACGGGAGAGACAAAGTAAATAGTGTGGTACCGATTACCAGGTCAACTTACTGGTCTAAGGTTTAATACAACAGTTTCCAAGCCAAGAACCTGCCAGAACGTGAAGAGGGATATTGTACCTATGCAAATCCTGGCCGGTGGGTTAACACATCCTAGACACTGCACGCTCTGTGAGAGCTGCCAGCACCTGAAGAAGCCACCCTTACTGCCCCACTGTTCAGAAGCTCTTATCTTACTTTAACCAAATGTACACAATACAACTTTGGTTTAGGTGATACCTCCCAGATGAACGGTCTCTTAAAAGGGCTTTGAGGAATTAAATGAGACAGAACAATAGGAGGGGGAGAGGCAGGGGAATGAGAGAAAAGCTAGCTCCTGCACTACAGGAGGCAAAGTTGGTGGATACTAAAACCACTAAATAAGGAGCTAGGAGCAGAAACAAACGGGTTACCAGGCTCCCTGCCACCAGAGGTACCCGGAAACAGTGGCTCAGTCCCAAAGCGAGTATCCACTTCACCATCTCCCGTGTCCCTGCAGCAAGGATGGGGATATCACCTGTGGATACTGTCTGGGGCTGTGGCACTCCAGCTAACCTGCCCCGACCTCCACATACACTGAGCTCAAGCACATCTTCCTTATCCTCTTGGCACAGTCCCATGGCCCTGGCTTTCTGCAGTGGGCAGGTTTCAGGACAGGTGTCCTGGGGAGCCCAGCAGGAGATGGGATCAGCCAGTGCCCTCTCCTTCC
>NW_009913893.1:342-4587 GCF_000696875.1 Nestor notabilis | reverse complement strand
TCCCGCTGGCAGTGCCTTCCTGCAGCTAAGGCCAAATCCTGCTTCTTGCACTCCCCTCTGGTCTCTGCAGTTGATGGGGATATGCCAGGTCCCTCTTGCCCTGGCCAAAGGCTGGAAACCTGCTCTTAGGAAGGGTGTCTCCTACCTGGAGCCATGGGCTCCTGCTGCAGGCAGGGAAAAGGACATGGCTGGTGCAGAAGGCAATGGGAGGACCAGCACAGTCATGCTTATAGAATAGAATCACAGAATCACAGAATGGTTTGGGTTGGAAGGGACCTTACAGCTCATCCAGTTCCAACCCTTTGCAACAGGCAGGGACACCTTCCACTAGACCAGGTTGCTCCAAGCCCCTGTGTCCAACCTGGCCTTGAACACTGCCAGGGATGGGGCAGCCACAGCTTCTCTGGGCACCCTGTGCCAGCACCTCAGCAGCCTCACAGGAAAGAATTTCTTCCTAAAGTCTAATCTAAATCTACCCTCTTTCAATTTAAAACCATCCCCCCTTATCCTATCACTACATGTTGTTATGGGACCACAGAGCTCAATGACACCATGCCATTTGAGGGAAGGTAACACGGATGGCTGAGAGCTGCATCCATCACTCTGGCTCCCTGCAGGCTAAACACCTGCCTTAGGTTCTGGAGCTGAATCAGGCCAAGGGCACGTTTTATGAATGGAAATCCCTCTGGGTTTATTGTCTTTGTAAGCCTGGAAATGCCTGTTGCTCAGAAGAACAGCAGGCACACAGGATAAGGGTCTGGCAGCACTTCCCCTTTGCCCCATGTCCTTCCTGAGTACCCTTTGGGGCCCAGCCCTGCTGACACCCAGTGCCCCCCATAGTTGGTTTGGAGTTGGCCCTGTGGAAATCAAACATCAAAAGGGATCTTTCAGCAAGGGCTATTTCCACATCAAATGCTCACCTCCAGTCCTGAGCCATCGGGGACAGAGCTCTTCATAAAAGGAGAGGGAAGATTAATATTATTTTTCAAAAGTATAATGGGAGGTTTCCACTCCCTGAGCACTTTGGAGCTGGTTTTTGCACAAAGCCAGAATAATTCCAACCCCAAAGCAGAGAGAAAAAGAAAAACACATTAGAAGGGGTTACAAATGCCTAAAAAAATGGTTAGTCTGAATAGAAACATTCATGTCACTGTCACTTTGGAGGCTGGAAGAGGCTGCCTCTGGGAGAGCCTGACTTTCCCGTGGGGATGTGTGTCCTCCATCCTCACTCTCCATGGAAAGGAGGGCGGCATGAATCGGGGCCAGTGACTGGCCGGCATTGTGCCTGGACCGCGGTGCAGCTCTGTCTTGGAAAGGCACCTGCGGCCTCAACATCTTCCTCTTAAAAACATGCCATAGCATCTCAGGGGAACCACATCCCAGCAGCCTTGACAGCGAGTTTCTGCTCTGAGAACATGAGCTGTTGCGCCAGACGGGTGTATAAACAATTATTTGATCACTTCCACTGCAGGAACCAACTTGAAAAATAGCTGCGATTCACAAGCTTGCAGCCTGGTCCTGAAAAACCAGACTAGGAGCAAGCTCCCACCCTGGAAAATCCCTTGCCTGTGTCTGTTGTGCATCCTTTCCCGTGCTGGGAAGGGTGGGGCTGGCAGAGCTGTTCTGGGGCAATGTCCCCAGGCTGCTGGGTCAGCATCTGGGAGATGATCTGTCTTTGGGCAACTTAGTGCCTTGCTTACTTTCTGCTTCTTGGTCATTCAAGAGACAGGGCTGAATCTCTCACCAGCATGTACCTCACCTTCCTCTGGGCTTGGGGTGCAAATGTGAAGTGGACAGCCCTGTAGTCCCAAGCCTCACTGTCACTGGTGACATGAGAACCTCAGTGGTTTTCATTAAACAAGTGGGCAGGGAGAACATCCTTGTGGGTAAGGGAGAGAAAAATGCAAAACATTAGGGCTCAGAGAAACTCTTCTGGTTAAGCCAGATCTTGCCTTTTCCCAACGCTTGGCGATGCCCATCCATTGAGAGGGCTGGAGCAGGCATCTTCACCATGTAAATCCCACTTAACCTGTCAAATATTTTAGTAGTAGTTCAGGTTCATCCCCTGGCCCCACAGGGGCAAAGATTTCATATTCACCCAAGAAAGCAGAAAAATCGCCCAGTCCCTGCACTGGAGATTGATGGGAGGGCAGCAGTGGGAGAAAGAAGCAGCAAGAGGGTGACTGGGCAATGTTATGTGGGACCGTGTGAGCCCCAGCATCCTTCCTCGACAGCTTCCCTGCACACCCAGAGCCAAAGCAGGGGTGTGACAGCAGACACAGCTCCTCTTCCTGAGACACCCTCTGCCTCCGGGAAGGTGGGGGAAGCCCTGGGAAAGCAGCTTCGTGCCGATGACGGGTGCTGACGCGTGGTGGATCAGTGCTGGGAAAGCCAAAGGGCGCACTGGAAATGGGAGACGCCTGTGGCAGACGACTGTGCCAGTAGGATACAGCTGGTTTGCAGCCTGTGGGACTTCAAATGCTCTGCCCAAAACAACTTACTCAGATTTACTGTAAGCGGCAGCCAGGCCATCTATAGCTTGTGGTGAACATACCAGCCCGGCCTGCAGAAAGTGCTGTGGAAGCCAAGCTGGACCCTTGCCCAGCAGACTGGAGGAAGGGAGCAAGGGGGGGGCTCCACAGCACTGCCTGTCCTGGCCCCTGGCCCACGGGAACAGCATTTCCCAGAGGAGCTGACTGGGGAAGGCATTGGAATTTGGTGGGCTGCTTGTTAGGGAGGCAGCAGGAGAGGAATACAACTGGTGAAAGAGAGGTGGGCTCCTGGGTGTGTGTAACACACACACACGTGCACACGGAGATGTGCACACACACCAGACCCCCTCCTATACATCCCCTCCTGCCTGCAAACCTGCTGCTCTCCTTAGCCAGGTCCTGATGGCACGGAGCAGGCTGCTACCTCAAAAGCCTCCAAACACATCTGTGGTCAGAGCCCCCCAGTCTGTGAGCCAGACCCCTAGGGAAACACCCATCTAGGGCTGGGTGTGGGAATTGGAGCTGGAGGGCAGATGCTGCTACAGGGATAGGATGCTACAGTAAGGCCATGGAGCTCATCATGAGGGGTGGCTAATTTTCCACTCACATCAGGGTTAGGTCACTGTGAATTTGGGGCTGCCAGTGAGGAAGGAAACCTTGCTGGCTTTTCTGGCCTGTGGGCCAGCAATAGTTCCCTTCCCCTCCCACTCCCACAGCATGCAGCACTGTTGGACTCCAAGGGGAAATTCAGGAAGTTTTTCCCCTGGGAAAGGGCTTTAGGGAAGCCAGTGGATGGTGGGGATGGCAGAGAAGAGCCACAGTTTCTGATATTCAGAGACTCTGTGTGGGTTAAGACAGGAGGGACCCACCACTGCCCATGGGCATCAGTGCTCAGCAGCTAATGAAGTGTGGCAGAGACAGGAGCCCTGTGCTTCAACTAGGAAGGCAACAGTCCCAAGAAGACATATCTTCATCACCCAAAACCTGTGATGACCAAATCACACTTTCTTTTTCTCCAGCAACAACCCCCATCCCAGCATGGACCTGGTTGCAGACTGTCCTCATGTACCTGGTGGCATCTGTGAAGCTCACCCACTGCAGGGGGGAAACATAGCAGGTGAACTTGAAACCTGCCTACATGCCTTTAAGGTGCTGGGGACACTTTTGACAGAGGATATCAAGTAATTTCTGGAAGCTGGCATGCAGGAGGCTGGAGCACACCACCAAGAGGGGACCCCTGTCTGCTACCCCAGCCCTATGAACACCATCCCCTCTGGGACCCTATGGCCAGAGCAACCCATTGCCACAAGACACATCCCAAGGGGCAGGAAACCTCTCGGTGGGACTAGGACCCACTGGGGGTCAATGTGCTCCCTCACCGGTGCAGCCACAGGTCCTGCCACAGCCAGAGCCATTGTGTCTGGCTGCCCCACTGCTGCCAGCTGCAGGTATCAATGCCAACTTTAGAGGCACGTGAGGTGGATTCTCTCTTGCCAGGTGCTTCCTACCACCCAGTATAATGTTTGATGGTGATGATGGGAACATTAACCCTGGATGGAGCAGTTACAAGCTGCTGTGATGCCCCGGGGAGCCCCCAGTCCCCCAGACTGATTCCACTGCAGCGTCAGGAAAGACAGGGAAAGCCTCAACCATGGCAGAAACCACTTGAGCAGCAAAGCAAAGGCACACAGAGCCTGGGAACCCCCACGGCTGCACCCTGCTTCCAGCCTTTGTGTAAGGAGCCAGTGCTTGG
>NW_009913893.1:0-262 GCF_000696875.1 Nestor notabilis | reverse complement strand
CCACCTGACCAGCAAAGCAAAGCCACACAGAGCCTGGGACCCCCCACGCCTGCACCCTACTTCCAGCCTTTGTGTAAGGAGCCAGTGCTTGGGTGGTGGCACGGTGGTGGCCATCCTGTCACCCTCACATCCTTCCATGCCCCAGGAAGTGCTGCTGGATGGAGAGGGACCACGCGAGGTCTGGGCAAGAGGGCACATTGTCCCCTCCAGCACAGCCGTGCCGGCAGGGAAGTTTCCGATACTGCCGCGTTCCCAGAAGCCA
>NW_009913892.1:0-38121 GCF_000696875.1 Nestor notabilis | reverse complement strand
CAGCCCCTTTCCCCGCTCCTTCTGAAGCACTTCTGGGTCAAAATCTCCCCGCAGGGAAGAAGGAGGCGGCCCGCAGGCGGGAGCAGGCGGGCTTTCCGCGGAGACCTGGCAGACATGAGGTAGGCCGCTGGTGGTACCCGTGCGACAGGGATAGCCCGCGGCATGCCTGACGAAAACAGGGGATTCTGTCAAACGGGTTAAAAACACTCTTTATCGCGCAAGCAGCTCTCTTCACTCTTAGTTACTTAAATCTTTAGTACTTTTTATACGTGGGAATAGGGGTACCCACGTTTTCTCCTTTGCAGAAGACTTCCTGGCTCACTGTATTTTGTAATGTAGCCTTGAAAATGCTTACTGTGTTTCAACTAATTGTAAGTGATTTTAAAGAATTTTTTGTCCTGGTAGTGTATATTTTGTGAGTACTTTAGAGGTAGTTCTTTAAGTAGATAAATTACATATTTTTAAGTTTCAAAACATCCAACATTTCCTATTGATTCCCTTTTACTATGATATTCGAATTAATTACAATTTAAAATTGTATACACGTGTGTGGTAAATCCCATGCATGTGGAAGGTGTGCACATATAGATCCAAAAGAATCCAGTGATGCCTGCTCAGGAGCTGTTGTCATCTTGCTTCCTTTTACCACCAATGGCTGTATTTTCTGGCAGTTCCCAGACCCCAGTTTGGGATTATGGGACGGCCTAGTGAGAGCAAGCCTTGCTTGACTTAGTCTTGCAGTGCCTGCATGTTAAAAAG
This sequence comes from Nestor notabilis, assembly GCF_000696875.1. Taxonomy (NCBI): domain Eukaryota; kingdom Metazoa; phylum Chordata; class Aves; order Psittaciformes; family Psittacidae; genus Nestor; species Nestor notabilis. The sequence goes on along the minus strand of NW_009913892.1, from coordinate 37,362 downwards.
CTCTCTTGGTAGTAACATGATAGCACACGTGCCTTTTAAAGTCAGGTTTCTAACTCTGAAAACTTACCAAATGGACTACCTTTTCTTAGTGCTTGTGAGCATGTCAGTGTTTCTTGTTGGGAGCTTCTCTGAGAAGAATCCAGGCTATAGGTTCTTCTCAAGCTTATCTTACTTGGAACATTAAAAGGTAGAAACATTGACTTTTGGCTAGTAGTTATGGCTGTATTTAACTGCTTTGATTCTGTCTCATTACAGGTACCTCAGAATTGAATTCTTAATACAGCAACAGTACAGGATGAAAGAAAAATTATGTTCTGTTTTTCAAATACGTGAGTTTGTTCTTTGTAGCAACATGGTTTACTGTGAAAAGTGAAAGAAGAATCTTTCTGGACACTTTAACAATAGCTGGTAGGCACAGCAAAATGCTTTGTTTGAGGCGGGTTTGCTTGTTTACGCTGAAACATTACCAAGCTCGGGCTCTGAGTAGTGATCTGCTTTTGAGCCAGATAAATAGCTGCACCCATGAAGATGAAGTGTTCAGCCTTGTTGGAAGGAACAAGGCCAGGCTGTCTGAAAAACACGTGGGAGTTGCATTGAATATGCTGTGGCAATTGCAAAAGAAGAGGCCACTTCTCTTAAGGACTAGTGACTATGTAAGAAACCACTCCCAGTTTCTTACCCTTTGCATTTTAGCAGAAAACAAGGTGGAACACATGGAAGATGAGGCCGTAGTGGACACCCTGTATAGTATTCTGAGGTGAGTAGCAGTATGTTGAATTCCACATCTATACATTTTTTTTACTTGGTAATAAAAAGGGGTGGAATTTTGACTAGAAAGCCATCCTATAAGGAGATTGGGAGACTGCTCTGTCCCAGCTTCTGTAATCTAACTGTGTGACGCAGACAACTTGGCGTCCTGTGCCTTGGTTTTTGGGATGCAGACAGAACTGATCTGCTTTGCACTCCCAGTAAATGAATTTATGATTATTGATAACTTTTGAAGAAAACCAAACTATTATGTCTTTCTTCTGAAGGCTCAGTGTTGAAGACCATGATTCTCTAACAGAAGCACTTGTTACAGAAGCATGGAAAAGATTAGAAAGGCAAGTATCATGCAGCAGTGCTATGCTTTGTGAAACGTTTAAGTTGCAAGTGTGATATGCTTCATGTGAGGCTACACAGAGTTCTCAGAGAGTATTTGTAAGATGTTATAAGCATTATGTAAGTTTTTGAAAAGACAGTTGTATTTTTGAAGGTTCTGGAAATCATTTTTATTCATATGGAGGGTTTGAATATTGGTGAATTTAATACTTGCAATATTTAGATACGGCAACAGTGGGGACTGGCACTTAAGTTTTTTAAATATATTGTCTGTGTAGACTTACATGTTTGACATACATTACAGGTTTTAATATTTATGGTTTTATCTCAGTGCTTGCTGTCCAACTCTTAAAAGGGTGTTAGAACCCTGCTCAACTCAATTTTGGTAAAAACCTTTTGTATTAAAGCATCAACATTTTCCCTTAGGATGGGGGGTTTTTTGGTGGTTGTTGTTGGAGTTTTATTGGGTTGTTTTGATTGGGTGTTTGTTTTTTTTTTATTTTGGTTTTGGGTTTTTTTTTGATATTGTAGTTTTAATTCTTTAGTCTCAGGTTAATGGCAGAAGCAAGTGTCAGTCTTGGCACCAGCATCACAGAATTGCCTCTCCCAGCTTAAGTAACACCCGGGGCATCTTGGCAAGTAAATAAATTCTGTGTACCTTGAACACAAAATGACATTCAGGTAATAAATTGCTCACAGGCATTATAGCTATTTCATATCAGTGCTTGAGAATATAATCTTTACAGATTTCTTATGCTGGTCTGGGTAAATGAAGGACTTCTGGTTTTTTTAGAGATTCATGTGCACAATATGCTCTAATATGAAATACCTAGGTGTTTTGCCTAAGTTCAAGGTATCGGTATAGGTGCCCAAATAGAAAATGTTTCGGTATTTTGTTTCCTTGATTTGTAATTTGAGTATAACCTTGTCTTTTATGTAATTGTTGAAGTAGATTCTTGTCTTTAGGTATTTACTAGAAAGAAAAGGTAAATATTCTGTCTGTCTTTGATGTCTTGACAGGCTTAGTTTGCCAGCTCTGTCTAAATTTGCACTGTGTTTATACAAGCAACGCAGACATTTCAGTCCTGTAACTGGTGAAGTAGCTCATATTGTGGATGTGAAACTGGATTCTATACAGGATATAAGGTAGGTGTCAGAATGAAATTGAGTAACAGGAGAAGCAATATGTCACAATTACTGAGCTGTCTTTGCTGGACACTTTCCCTTTTTCTCAGCTGGAGGTTGCTTTTCTTCACTTTGGGGTTTGTGCAAAAGAAGTATTTGTGCATTGATTTTCATGGACAGGTCTGCTTGGGTGAATGCATTTTCCCAATGAATTTTCAAAGAATTTCTTTATAACCATTTTAAACACTTGATTAAAACTGATGTTTTACTTACAGTGGGAAGACAGCAGATAGTGCTTTATCCTGATCCTAATTTTACAGGGGCTTTTTTTAAAACTTAAAGGCTATTGACTAATCAGATGTTTTTCTTCCTTGACATTGATAGTTTTTTTAGTATGACATTGATTTAGTTTACTATTGTGAGTAGCAGTAAGGAGTCTTAAAGCGATGGTATTTTTGTTTATCTTCAGAGCATTTTTTTGGTCAAGCTGAATTAATCAATTCTCTTGCCAGCATGTCCAGTGCATTACCCTAATATTAAAATTACTTAAGCCCCAGGCTGAGTCAAATAAGTCTAAGCTATTTTCTTGCCTGTGTTCCCCCTGGGCCATTATAGCAAAGACTGCTCTTCCTTTTTTCTGCTTTATACAACACCAGCAGCCCCAGCACTTATTTTGGCAGATGTGAGGAGCCTGCTTTTGAAACTCATTGAGTGGGACTGCACTTCTTTACAGAAATTACTCTTTCTGTGGTCATAAATTTTGTTCCCTTAGGAAGGGGTTTTTCCTTTGGGAGTGACAATGACTCTTCTCCCTGTTCTGTCACTTGAGTTGCTTGGGTTTCTTTAGTTTCCATTGAATGGTAAAGATATTTTTGTAAATTTGCATCAGGCAAGTCAGGGTCTTGCCTCAGGCAAATGCTTTCATTGCATACAAGTTTGTGAGGGATGGCTGAAAAATCTCAGTCATTTCAGAAAGTCACCAAAAGCAGAATTTTCACTTTAGTAGGGGAAATGATTTGTGCTCATCTGCGCTAGATGTAAACTTCCATTTTAGGCATAAGTCAGCAACACCCCGACTGATGTTCCTTTCTTTACGTAGTTTATTTCAGAAATCTAACATTTATTACTTGGCATGTTCAATGTGTAAGTGTAAAATCTTTTGAATTTTTTAGGATCTTGTCAGTTTTGATGATCAGCATATCTGATGTTATCTCACAGAGTTTTCGAGATCGGTTACTACACAAGGCTGGACAGCTCTTGGAAGAAAACGAAGTCCACTTCAACTATGCCAAAAGAATACTGCAGTTTCTTCAAAATCTTAAACTGAGATATCATCCATTGCTAGAAAAGTGCAACAAGATTTTCCTTAAAAGTGCCTCCGGTCTTGATATACACAGTATTAATTTTATTTTGGGGCTGTATGAGCAGCTGGGTTTTGACAATGCTGAATTCCGCTTGGTTGCTAAACAGCTGCTGTCTGAAACTATAGATGATTATGATGATCCTGAAACCTTTACAAAATTATTTTGTAATCTTGGGCCTATGGCAGGATCCAAGGTAAGGGAGAGGTAAGCTATTAACAACTTCATCTTATTTATGATATATACATGGTCTTGCACAGAAATTTACTGGTGTTTGGAGGAATGAGCTGAGCATTAGGTTTCCTAGTTGTAACTTTGTAGCAATATATTATTTCATTATGGAAACACTGTTGTAGCAGTTTGCCTTAAAACAGTTGCAGAGAAGGCTGCATGCAGTAATTAAGGTGTGTGTGCATGCTGTTAGGCAAGGCCACCTTGTAGCGCTGTTTCTTAGACTGCGGCCTTCCTTTCACAGTTGATGGTAGTAAAAAACTTTGTCTTGCCCCTGAGTGTGCAGTGGTGTGTGGCTTTCCTTTTTAACACTGGCGGTAGCTGAAACAGTCTTGTCCTATCCCAGTTTGCTGTACATCCTATTCTATATGAAAGGTCATCAGTAGGGAACACTTCAGCATTTATTTAGCAATTAGAGCATAGCATTGTGTGGCAGATTTTTCTCTGCCTGTTTTTCTTGCACTACAAAATCCTCTTTTGGGGTGGTATTAGTCATGGGTCTCTGCAAGCCTGCAGTTTTAAGCAGAATTTGCTGTATTAATTAAAATTAGTCATGTTTTCAGACTTTTTTTCTTGAGCATTTGCTCAATTCAGAGACCTGGGTATGCTGCAAGGCTCTGTTGGTTTTGCCATAGCTGACTAAGTTCCAAAAGCTTTTTCTATATATATTTTTTTAAGTTTGTTTTTTTGTTGTTTTTTTCTTTGTCATTTGTGTTGGGTTTTTTTTAAATGAATCAGTGTCAGGTAGAAAAACTCGTTGGCTTTATATGCCCCAGAACCAGCCCAGCTCATGTTTGGTTCTGTTGTCTGTAGCTTGCTGGTTAATCATGAATTGTTTAGTGTCTTATTGTTCCTTTCCTACTTGCCTACTTTCAGAATTATTGGGCTTGCTGGTTTCTAGCACCAGAGCAATATGCAGTGATGTAACACACATCTCCTTATCTGCGGCATACAGGTCAACTGCTTAGAGGAAGGGTCCACAGAACAAAGGTTTCTAGTTTGGGGGAATTTGTTTTCCTGTATTTCCTGAAATAGCCTATTGTTTTTTTCTCTCCTAGACAAAGAAAATGGCTCCGGTCTTCACTGCAGATTTTAAACTGCTTTTCATTGGAAAATATCTTTTCTTTTCTTCTTCAGGTTGTTAGCAACTGTAGAGTGCATGGCAGACAAATTCAGTGGTTACCAAGTATTGCTAATACTGAAGGCGATGCAGAAAATGAAATGCAGAAATGCTCATCTACTCAAAAAGTAATCTTTTTTTGATACTACTAAGAAGTTCTATTCTCTAGGTAAAGTCCTATCCAGGAGATCCTATTACTGATGTGAATTGTGTCTTCAAAAGTCATTGTGCCCTATTTTGAGCTATTAAGTCTTGTGTCTTTAAGAACCCGGGCCAGATTTTCGCAGTTGTGAACTGAACATCATTTAAAGGGAGAGGTAGTGTCTGGCATACAATGAAGGGAAAAGCAGTTGAGGTTTTGGGCATAGAAGATGTAGCCGCAGATATGTCACAAATGCAGCAGAGTTACATGCCGGTTGCGAGCAATATCTAGATTAAGTGTAGTTGTGTGAACCACATGGATTCTTGGAAGAAGAAGAACAAGTAGTATTGTGGAGCAGGGTGGTATTAAAGGGAGGACCAGGTGAATTCGTGCTTTTTCTCATTGAATCTCACTGTCTAAAGAAGTTCTTAAGGTATTATCTTTCCTTACAAAGCCCCTCTTGCAGATCTAGACCAACATAGCTGTAGCAACCACTATTGCATAAGTGAGTACAGCAGTGCTGAGGCTGGTGATGTTGTTCCAGTTTATCCCATTCCTGGTCCACTGAATTCAACTGACTGTAAAATCTGCACATAAATTATTAGAGTGAAGTAGCTGTTTTGCTGTGATGAGGGCTTTAATTTTGCAATTCAGTAAGTGGAGACTTAGTGAACGTTGTCAGAACTGGGGTGGAGAGGAGTCCAGGTGTGCACAACCCTCCACTTAGGTACTGTGTATCGCAGGACACCCCTTCTTTATGTGCAATATCTTGTGTATATCATAACACCGTGTTATCTATTTCTGTTTGCATTCAGAATGGCTTCTGTTCTGCATAAACACTTGGATAGCTATCATGTGTTACAGCTGGTAAAGTTAACACAGTACTTGGTGGCATTGCATTGCCAAAATTTAGAGCTGATGGCCAAACTAAAAGAGTTACTATTTGGGTAAGTGTGTATTCTTGGAAATGTAGCTATTTAAGCAATAAATAATTGTCTACTTAATATCTTAAATAATAAGATAAGATGTTAAATTGTTTTGTTTCTATAAAATATGAAGAAGTTTAGTTGTATTTGATCTATTAAATGTGTAAATCAGAGGATAGGAAGTGGATATTTTCTTGAATATAGACCCAATAGTATCTGCTGAGAGATATGACATCTTTTAAAAATGGATTTTTTTGCCCCTCACCTGTTGGCCATTGCAATTTAATGACATTGAACAGGAGATTTTGATTGGTACTTTATAGGAAGTGTAGGTGTTAATGTCTTCTATGATGTTTGAAGAAACAGGTAATGAAAAATATACAGTAAGAATTGCTTTGGTTGGGACAAGTGGAAGTGTGAAGCAGAAGTACTCTTCTTTAGATTGAAGAACTGTTTAGTTAGTTCTCAGGCTTGAACAGTTGCAATACAGAAAGGGAAACTGTTTCTGGAACTGTGGGAGAAGAGATCTGCCACTGTTGGTACCATTGCTCGGTCTCCATAGGAATGCTGTACACATTATGTATAGATGATGCCTTCGTGTTCCTCAGGCACCTCAGAACCTGGTGCTCCCCAGGACAGAAATCACAGAATTATTCAGGCCCAGAAACCCACAAATTCCCTTAACAAAGATGCACCTTCTGCTCTTGCTAAGGATTTCTGTGTTTATCAGTAACACTGGAAGCCTCACCAGCTGACCGAGATGCTCCCTTGTCTTCTCTCCTTTGTCAGTTTTGAATAAATTAGAAATAAGATGTTAATCTCAATGAAAAAAGATGGTAGTGACAGTGTGATTTTCTACCATGTCATTAATATTTTACTTATTTTATATTCAAAGTGCTTTGACACACGTCAGATTTGATTTTTAAAATAGAATTTTCATGTACGTAATTTATTTGGGTTTTTTAAAACATTTGCACACTGTCGGTACTGATTTTATTTCTGTCTATCTTCCAGTTGTTTAAAATCTAGTGTCATACCTGCTGATACTGCTGCAATAATTCGTGTTCTGGCCATGCTTCCTTCCTTTCAAGTGGAGGAGATCACTATAAACAAAGCAGCAGCAGTTCTGCCTCAGTTCAGTCTCCATCATTTGAATTGCATTGCTACAGCTCTTGTCAAGTGGAATCATTATGACCAGTTGCACTGGCAAAACAGTTCTGAGCTATGTGTAAAGCTTCTGCAAAAACTAAATGACTGTGGGTTGCAGAGGCTTCAGAAAGCCAACAACCTAAATGTTCTGTTGGAAGAACTTATGCATGTGAATGGAGAGTGGTTAGAAGAAGTCATCAGCGAGGAGACTATGGCCACGTGTCAACGCTTGATAGACCAGATAACATGGGCAAATGTATTACCATTGTCATGTTTTCTCATAAAAACAAACTACCGTTGTCCTTCGTTACTTGATAGAATAGCTTCTGTGACTGCTGAGAACATAGACAAGGTACAACAGTTTTTCTTTCTATCTACTCTAAGGTATTCAGTAAGAAAGGACAGGTTAGTAGTTAATGTTTCAGAGCACAGTCCACACAGTGTTTCTAAGAGTTCTCTTCGGTGTGCCTGATTTGGAGCTCATCTTTTCCCATGTTCACGCAAAGCTGTTTTGCTTCCGTGTGTATTATTTTGCATGTGCTTCACTTTTGTTTTTCTGTCTTATTTTATTGATCAGTCAGTATTAGGTCAACCATAAACCTTTGCATTCAGCTTTACATTTGACCATCTGAAATAATTTGGTTTTTAACTTCTTAACACGTAGTCATATCACATGGTATATATTTTTGCATTGCTAATTCTTGTGGGGATTTCCTCAAAAGTCTGTCTTTTTGCTCAGAATTGCTGTGTTTTCTTGCTATATTTTCTTTGTTTCCTCCTCAATCTGGTATTTGTATAGATCTTTGATTTTGTTCTATGACAGTTTATTTTCTTTAAGAGAATTTAATGGAGGACCTTTTTGAAAGCTTCTTAAAGTCTTAAGTATACAGAAACACTTGGATCATCTACATGAAATAGATTTTGAGGTTTAGCCAATATTTTTCTCGAGGAAAAGTTGACAGAAAATGAATCTAGAAAATAGTTCATCTAGTCTTAGATCTTGCACTTCTAAATTAATTATAAAACCATTTTTTATTATAAAGCAATATTAAGATATTTTTTCAATGATTTGATTAGGATGTCTTTTTTTTTCCCAGATCCACCCCTCTGAAATCTATTTTATTCTCTTCCTTTTCTCTGCTCTGAATTATGACCCTCCTGCCAATGAAGAGTTCTTTGAGAGTTGTATCCAACATCTTACTTCTAACTTGAGTAAGTGCATTAGACAAAGATATTGTGGCACCAAATAAATCAGTGTCATTGCAAGTTATTATTTGTACTGAATAAAACTGGGAACAGAATGGCATTATTCTGTGTCTGTATGTTACTACTAATACTCTGCCCATAGGGGTTAAACCACGACAAAGACTCAATGTACGCTTCTGTTGGGCTTTTAGCTTTATTTCACCCTTTAAAAATTACTGTTGCTAAGAGACTAGCAGGGTGTCTTGAGCATAGTAAAAAACAAGTGAAAATCCTGATTATTTCACTGTGCTGTTATTGGGTAGAATTGTTGTGGTGTTCCCCAAGGAATCATCATCTGGGGACAGGATACATTTTGTGATTCATCACAAGGAAATGGCTAAGTTGTAGAGGAAATGTGTAGAGGCTTTTTTTTTTTTTTTTAAATTTAAATTATTGGTGATACAGCCTCATAAACTGTGAAGATTATTTTCTACTGATATATTTTAACCTGCCTGTGTGTGCACTGAGTACGTTAAAAAAGAAACCTCTGTTATTTGGGAGGCCAGCAGGGGTGGGGGGCATTGCTAATCTTTTCAACTTCATGTCATGTGTTAATATGGATTTCTGGCTGTTTTTTAAAGGTTGTTTTGAAACTCACCACTTGGTGCTACTTGGTCATGTTTTGGCAGTGGCTGGTTATTTTCCTCCAGTTCTGATAACAAGGATATTTAATGTTTCTTTCCTAAGCCAATTGGATGCTCAGCTTGAAGGTACGTATCTAGCTCTCTGATGTATTTAATTATGTAGCATTTGGCATGAAATGGAATTGTGCACCTGCATATGGCTTTAAGAAGTAGAATTACTCTTTAAACAATTATTTTTACTGCAAAGACTCCCTTATTTAATCCAGTCATTTTTTCAGTGCTAAAAGGGAAGGAATGAACAAAAATTTGTGCTTTGTTTTGGAAGTACAAACTTGTACTGCAGATGAGGGAAGCTCATTTAAAACAAATTTGATAGTCAACTTATTGCATTCAGTATTTAATAAGTCTTCAATTTTATTGGAAATAAAATTACCCGAGTGTGGTGTTTATTGTTAGAAATAGTCACAAAGCTCAAGAAATAATGTGGAATTCTTGTTTGCGAGAAATGAGTCCTACCATCATCTCTAAATAAGAGACTGAGTGTTTGTTTCCTTCCTGCCTACCTGTATGTTGTTCACTATCAATGTACTGTTGCTATTTTTATTTCAACAACTTCATTAAGAGTTAAATGACAGAAAAGAATTTAAATTACTTCTTACTTCTGTTTTGCTTTGGTTCCTAATATTGAGCAAAAGCGTATTTCTCATTTTTTTCCTCAGGGATTTTGAGAACCTTTTTAAGATTCTGCAGCATGAATTTTATAAATGCCATAGTATACAGATATTTGCATTTCTAGTAAAGAGTTTGGAGGTAGCCATTTAGTTCAGTGTGTTGAAATGTTTACATTTTGGTTCACACCTTTTTATTTTGTTTGGCTCAGTTCTGCCTAATCCCCTAAAGAAGAGGGTCCACATGCACCTCATGAAGTTGAACAGAGCAGTCTGCCTGGAATGCCCGGAGTTTCACATCCCTTGGTTTCATGAGCGCTACTGCCAACGTATCTTTCATAGCCGTAAGTCAGTTAGGAGAGGAAAAGCTGCCCTTGTTACTAGGAATAGTCTGTTTTTAACAGTCTGCTAGACACTTCTGCCTGTTGACACTAGCACACAATAGAAGCTCAGGAAGGCACACCCCACTCTGCTGAGGATGTGTTATTAAAGGTGAACATTTTGCTGTCTCCTTTTGAACTCCCTGCTGCCATCTTCCTCAGAAGAATCAAGATCCATCAAGGATGAGAGATGAAGAAGTAGGTGTGACCAAGTATACCAGCTGAGATCTTTAAAAATAGTCATCAGTCCAGAAAACCCATCTAATGCAAATGCAGTATCTCCTCCACTAATTCTCATGATCTGCCTTGCTACCCATCAAACTCAGCTGCTTCATCTCTGAGACTGAAGATGTTTAATGGAGCAAGGGAAGTGACAGATAGTGTGGTGTGCCTGTAATAGAATAAGTAAATATCATTTAGGCAAACAATCCAACAGGTGAAACCTGAAACTAAAATGTTTGTAATTTGTGAATGGGAAAAATCCTGGGATGGAAAGTCTGGATTTGAAATTCATGCTTAATAGGCACTTGCCAATTTCCACCCAAAAGATGATGACATCATTTCTGAATTATGGTGGAATAACACCAGCGATCTGTGGAAAAGCTTTAATTCAGTAGGCTGGCTGTCAAAAATGCAGTGTCACAAAGTGCTATTTTCAGAACTTTGGCTGTGGCAGTTTTGATGTATGAATTCTTTATTTTGTCTTTGCAGGCAGTAGCCGAATAAATCCGCTGCGACAGCATGTTCACAGAATGCTGGCAGAGATCTTAGGAGGGAGCCATTATGCAAGAATATCTGTTCTCACACCATACTACTATGAAATAGGTGAGAAGTTAGTCCTTTGGGGATTGTTGTGGAGAACTCTGGTACCATTTTTATCACCAAGATTAGGAAGCCCCTGGGCATGTGGCCACAAGATACTGCAAAGAAGAAATTGCTATACAAGATGTAGTTTCTAAAATGTTCTGCATAATATAAATAATGTTTGGTATCTCTAATTATGGTTATCACTTAATTTTTCTTGAGGTAAACACTGTACAGATAAATTATTTCACTTTTTTGGGTCAGTAAACAGGTTTGTTGTGCTTTCTTGCAGATTTTGAGTGCATTCTAGATGAAAATAAAAAGCCTCTTTCCTATATGGCTCAGACTATATCTTTGGATGATACAGAGGGAACGCATTTGAGACGTGACTTCAAAGATGAAGGGAGAAAGGCTTTGCCACCAGGAGCTCAGAGGTTAGTACATCGAATTCTCCACATTAGCTCCTCCAAGCTTCCAAGTTTAGATCAAGTTTAGACCAGTTTTTTGGTGCTTATGTCCTGAACAGTTGCTGCAATCACTGGGCTATTTAGTTTTCTGTTCCCTTTTCCAAAACCTTAGGAGGTACAGCCTTCCTGTGTGTGGTGGGTTGACCCCAGCCAGTAACTTAAGCTCTCACCCAGCTGCTCGTTCACTCCGTTGCCGTGTGATGGGGGAGAGAGTCGAGGGGTCAAAAGTGAAGGTGAAAAAAACCCCAAATCTGGGTTGCAATTGAGAGAGTTTAGTAAGTGAAAAGAAGAAAAAGGGAAAACAATTGATGCAAATGCAGTCACTTGCCACCAGCAGACCAGTGCCACAGCAATGGCTACTTTGGAAAAAATCCCCTCCCTGCTTTATTGCTAAGCATGATGTTATGGAGGGGAATAATTGCTTTGGCCAGTTGAGGTTTCAACTGTGTCCCCTTCCAAGCTCTTGCCAACACTAGTATATTCACTCTGGGTGCAGAGCGAGAAACAGAAAATGCCTTGATGCTGTGCAAGTTCTCTTCAGCAACAGCCAAAATACTTGTGTGTTATCAACATGGTTGTGGGCTGCTGTGAAGAGAAGTAACTCCATCCCAGACAGACCCAGTAAACTAGGGCATACAGGGTGTTCTTGCAGTGTGTTTCATGAGGTTGGAATACTGTTTTATCCCACCACCACATCAAATGTAAGCTTTGAAAATGCTGGTTAGCTGGTTTTGCCATTTGAACAAAAACAGATGCAGGGAAGAAATGCTTTTTCTAAATCATGTGAAGTTCAAGTCTCTCTTGATAAATATGAGGAAAATGTTTTGTCTGGTTTCAGGGAGTTGTTTATTTTCTATGAATTGTTAGGTTTATCTAGTAGTACTCTTGCTGCAGCTATCAATACTGAACTAGAAATACCACTTCTTGCTATTCAGGTCAGACCTGAAAGTAAATGCACACTTTTATTGTTTGCAGAATTGCTTTGGAATTTCTTGATTCAAAAGCTTTTAGCAAAGATTCATGTCACCTGAAAGGAGAACCTGTGGTGAAGAAACGACACCTGGAAATGCTGGGGTACCGGGTAGTTCAGGTGAGCAGTCAGCATGGTTTTATGTCCTTTCGGAGTTGTATCAATAGTGCAGGTTGATACATTTCCCTTTCAACAGATTTAAAGATGGTTTTAATAGTTAAAAGCACTGGAAAAAGATGGAACGTATTCTCCTTGAGTGATAGACAGTTAAGGCAGCTGCAAGATGGGGTATGGAAGCTGTCTGCCTGCCGCAGCGATAGTGCTGGGACAGGCGAGGCTAGTGGCCAGAGATAATTCACAGCCACCAGCACAGAAATGTTTGGGTAATGGAAGCTCATGAATACAGATCCTCCTGTATACGTAATTACTCACCTACTCTAATTTTAGCTAGAATCCTTCTTTAAGCTTAAGTTTGGCTGTTTTAACAGGGTAATAATCTTTTCTTATATTGCCCTGACAGTAAATGTTATGCTACCGATACACCATTCCAGTTTGATATATTAACATTAGAAACTATGGTGACCTGGGATTCTTCTCTTGATTTGGGTTTCAAAAGTGGGAGGTGTTGTAATGGAGTTGTCATAGCCTGTGTTGTGTGGGCATCTGCTTTACATCTCTGCAACGGTGCTGCTTTTTGGAAGCTAACTGACTGTACTTACATGAAGAAGAATCTTATATTGTGATATTTAATCTTTTCAGTATTAGAATAAGCCTAGCTTTTAAAAAGACATAGGTGATAAAATATGAAGAACAACAGATACCAGAGAGCCTTTTCTTTGCTGTAAGATGGTATGTGGCTTATACCAATGTTAACACTCAGAATGTATGATTCTGTTCTACAGATTCCTCACTTTGAATGGAATTCTATGGGTCTGTCAACAAAAGCTGAACAGGTAGAATATCTGAGAAAGCATCTATATGGAATACAGTGATGTCAGACATGCAGTGAGAAGTACTTTTTTTTTTACAAACACTTTCTGTACCATTAAACGTCTTGTAATCCTGGAATACTTAATTTCAAAGATCTCTTTATCTATGAGTCAGCTGGACCAGGGCTTGCCATGGGGCATCAACTGGGTGTCAAGACATATAATCCTCAATTCATTAGGGATTGCAAAAGGTAGGTCACAACAGGCATGAAGATGTGATAAGGATGCTCAAAATCTCCCATTTTCTGGAAGCTATTCTTTAAAAGTACATAAATCTGTGACAGTTCTGCCATAAAATTACATTATTTTCTCCTAAATAAATAGCACAGGGGCTTCGCCAGGCATTAAAACTGTCCAAAGAAAATGTTAGAAATACACTTGACTGTGAGAGGAGGCAGCAGATCTACTGGAAACTATGCCTGCCCTCCAGCATGTGACAGAATGAGCAATAGGGATCAAACAGTTTCTGTACTGTGAAACTGAGAAACTGAAATGCAGATTTGCTAAGAATAGGCCTGCTATTACAGCCATTCTGTTTCCATCCTCCAGAACAGAGGTACTGTGGGTGACTGTGTTGGGGGAGGGTGTTGTGCAGTGAGGAACCTCCAGCTGCTTCGCCCACCCTGTGATGTGGTGTGTATGTCTGGAGCCTTCTGGAACACCTTCACATACTTGAAAGACAGACTAGTTCTAGAGGTCTGGCAAACCCTTGAAATACCTGCACTTAAATGCAGCTGAGATACCTGAAAGGTTTATACAAGATAAAGAGCAAAAAATGCTTATGTCAGACATAGGCGTTTAATAGCAACTGGATAGTTCATGAAATTTAGCATTATGGCATTATGCATTGGACCTGCCCTTGCTAATAGAAATAAACCAAAATTAGACAAACCAGCTAACCTGCCTGGTCTGTAAATAAGATAATGTACAAATGAGCAAAATTAGACTGAAAATTGAAACCCAAGAATCAAGACCAAGAAAAGTCTTCATAGTGGCAACCACCTTGGTTACTGGTGGTGAGAAACACTGCTGATTTATTTATCATGTTTGAAAACCATCTGCCAGTTTCCAGCTTCCTGTGACTGAGCCTAGCCAGTGTTTGTGTCAGGAGGCATGAAATACTGAGATGTAGAAGGAAACAGTTGGAATATCCAGGAGAGTGTTCACTGTAGAGCAGTAACTGCAGTGTGGCCATACTTCTGCAAATCAGCCCATTTTCAAAGGCAGCCATGTTGTGACTACAGCTGTGTCCGTCTCCTTCACACACACAATGTATGCATGTTTTCCCTTTTTAGTAGAAACAATAGACGTACTTTTTACCACTTCATTGGAAACCTGGCAGAGGTAAGCAACTACATTCTGAACTGATCATTCTGCACCTGGCTGTCACTTTTTTTTACTACTCAGTAGTAGAAGAAAATACTTTTATTGACTGAACACAAATCAGGACACTAGTGAAAAGCCAAGAAAAAAACAACAGAATGGATCTAAGCTGCAAGGAGCTTTCCTCCCAAGGCAGCCCTCACATTTGTGGAATGACTGAAAGAAGCAGTAGATGGCTGTCTGCTTATGGTCTCAAAAAGACAAGGGCTCCAAGATGTAGAAGACGAGTGCTTTGAGGAAACATCATTGAAGGCACAACACAGAAAAAGACTATATGCACATTATGTTGTGTATAAAATGGAGCACAAAATCATAAATACTGGTTAGGATCTCAGAAGGGTGGGCTGCAAGTCAAAGGTCTCTTGCATGACCTAGCTTCTGTACAGATGGCCTTCAAGTAGCAACTCTGGAGCATAAGAAAGGTGGCAGTGGTTGTATTGAAGCGATCAGTCACAAGTGGTTATGGGTTTGAGCTGAACCCTGCTTTTCAGGTATCTGTCAGTCATGCTGTGCCAAGCCAGAATCCTCAAGTCATGTATGGATGAAGTTATGAGTCTTCACAATGGGAAGAGGATTAAAACTTGCTATGATTGATTGGATTCAGAAAGATCATCTAAGAAAACCACAATGTCAGAGCATTTCAGTAAAATATGCTGCTTTTGATCCTTCGCAGTCATTCTTTCTAAACTAAATCAGCAAGTGTTAGAGCAGGTGCGCTGGTGTAAGCCAGTGATTTAACTGGAGCCAATGAAAAGATGCTAAGAACAGCTGAAGATTTGGGTAGTAAAGAGGAAAACAGGACACATGTCCCCCACATTGATCAAGTACCAGTCCACAGTAACATACTGAAAGGAGCTATGATGGCTGTGCTTTTACCACATTACCCTCTGTCTCCTAGGAAGGCAACGCAAGGGGTCATTTGGTAATTGGAATTGCTATTCAGTCAGGTGCGGTGGGTTGCTTTTCCAGTTTTCCTACTGTGCCAGTTGTAATAAGATTTAGATTTATGACATCCTTTAGATTTATGACACCCACTTTATTAAATAGAGAAATCCTTCAGAGATCCTCTGTAGAAATGGTGGGCATGATCTACTTTAAGGAAACCAAGTGCTCTGTTTTGGTCAAAGGCTGTACTAAGCAATCCGTGTCCTGTTGATATGACTGATGTTGAGCTGACCACTGAAAGAGACACCATCAAGTGATACTTTCATAGTTTTAAAAACAAAGTTTAATAATTGTTAAAATTTTCAACATCAAAATGCATCAACTCTTTATTAGATGAAAAAGTCCTCTCTGTTGTGTTTGCTCATGATCAATTCTTCTAGGACTTTTTCATGAATTCTTGTTAATGGCCTCAGATCTCTGAGAAAAACTTCCATAAAATATTTGCTTTGGAAATAAATATAAAAGCATAAAAAAGTGGAAAATCCTTGTTACCAGAAGCTTAAACAGTAGATGAGACAGTAGAGCTGTTAACCTTGTGACATCTGCTCTTTTCCTCTTGTCTGGCTACACTGCTCTCTTTGGCTGAGATTGGCATCTCTTAGGCCATGCGGTCTTAGGCCACTTTTCAATATGCAACTTCATTCCAGGCTAAATTATTGTTAGAAGGCTCTAATGAAAATACGTTTCAAGATATGGCTGAAGAATGCAGGATTTACATATGTTGCAGAGGGGGAAAATCAGGCTGTACAAACAGCCATTGAGAATAACATGAGCTGCCTACTAGTTGTATTTAACTTAACAGTTAATTCATGGGCATTGTTTGGAGGATATATCCTGGATTGTCTGAGCATAAGGAAGTCTAATTAGTTTAACTGGGAATTCCACAGAGTGAAAAATGGAGTTCTCTCTGAAATCTTCATTTATTCTAATCAACATTAATCAGAATTCTTCAGGACTTCAAACGTTGGCAAAAATTCAGTTGTTGGTTAGCTAGTAAATATCTTAAGACTTGGACAGACAGATGAACTGTTTAACAGTCAACAGTATAACTAGTATGCTGCTACAAAACTCTGTACAATTTGGGGACATTTCCATGCAAAAAAACCAGAAGAGCCTATCAAAACTCCCTCGCCATATCCCATTTTCCAGCATTTTGTTTACAGTTTTGATAACTTGAAGAGGTTTAAGCGAGTGGCCAGACAGGAGGCTCCAGTAGCATATCGGATCTCTTTCAGTATGCCAATCCATTCCTTCTTTTCATCATCATACCTGGGTTTAACAAAATGAGGTCAGAATATAACTTCTTAAAATTTGGGTTTGATACTTCATCACACACAGAATCACAGAATGGTTTGGGTTGGAAAGGACCTTGAGATCATCCAGTTCCAACCCCTCTGCCATGGGCAGGGACACCTCACACTAGACCATGTCACCCACAAAATACATGAAATGGAGGACAGTCCACATGTAAAGGCTTGTAGCAACCGTCTGCTAAAAGATGGCACAAAAAGCTGCTTTTGTTCTCTAGAACTGTTCTTGCACATGTGAGTTGTCCTTTTCCTGGTCCCTAAAGCTTGTTGCTGGCCTGTCATGCTTCTTTAATTACTCCTACAAAAGCTTTCTCCTTATCATAAGTATCCCTTCTGAATTCCTTCAGGTTCTTATATACGAAGATACTTTTTCTGGGAATCCTTCCTATCCTTCTGCCAGTTAAACTCCTGAATCTACCTTAGCAACTGAAGAGTCACAGCCAAAGTGTGATGTTTCATCACTGCCACTGAGATATAGATTAGAAAAAAAGACCTAGGAGATAGGCATTTCTGATTCTCTTGGAACAATTACTCATTTGACTAGAGACATGAACATGTACAAACCCTTGTGTACAGAGGCTTTTCTGCAAAAGAATATCACGAAACAGAGAATATTTTCTTAATGGTACCCTTACAAGGCTAAGCCTGCCAAGAGATAAGGCAACTTACTCTTTTAAAGAGTAAAGAATCTGAAGATCATGACTCAGACTGTTCGAATTATTGGTAGGCAGAAGTAATTATTAGATCCAAATCTCATATTTATCTCTTATTTTCTGACAAACATCTCTATCTTTCAAGAAGTGCTTTGCAACCTGTGCTATGGTTCATTTCCAGAGTTAAATGGAAAACCTCTATTTTAGCTACAGCTTTCCACCAGGAAAACGTGATTAAAGTTAAACTTACTTCCATATGTCAGTGACTTCATTGGGCGCAAATTCTTTAGATTCAAGCTGAATCATTGCAAAGCCTCCAATAGCATACAGAGCTCCACTTAAGGCAACTAAACTGATGGAACTTCTCTCCTGGGGAAATTCAGGCATTATCTCCCACCTGAGGAAAAGAAAAACCTAAGTTAAAGACATGACAAATATTCTACACTGAATGAATTAAAATACACCTCTGGGTGACATAAATCCAGGTGCCAAGGGCGGCTTTGAGTGAATGGTTTAGTAAAAGGAAACAAATCTGGCATTTAGCGGCAGTTCCAGTATCTCCATCCCCACAGGGACTTCCCACAAGTCTTAAGTGATGGAATTGCATCGCGATGACATCTCCACTGCAAGAGTCCACTTGCAGGTTGCTTGGACCTATCATTAGCAAGCATGTGTTATACAGATGTTTTGTTTCCCAGCTACTCTCATTTTTCCCGTATAGTTTCCAAAATGCATATCCATTTCAAGTGGCATTGACATAACCATTTGAGTTTAAAAAAAGTCACTGGAGCTCATTAGCATCATTTCAAGTTTTCTGCCAGTTCACACCTAGGAACATATAAACCATACGGACATCCCGCTGCTGGATAATGTCAAAATCAAAACTGATAGGCTAATTGGTCTCTCTCACTTGCATGACTTGGCTGTAACAAACCAGAGTAAACCAAGGCAAGAACCTGCAGATTTTTCAGACCACAAACAGTACGTGTTTCTGAACAATGGAACAGAAGACTGTGCCCAACATCATGGTAACGATGTGACCTTTGCTTTCTATAGAAGCTGTAAAGTCCAAAGTTCCCTCAGAATTACTTCTTGCATAATTCACATTTTGTATTGTTAAATTTTACAAGCAAGTCTCTTTGGGATAGCATACAGTTAAGTTAAAGCTTTGGTTGTGAGGTTGATGGCTGCAATGGCACCTGTCAGTGAGGACAGCACAGCCACGTGTTTATATACAATAGAAGTGCTTACTGATAAAATAAAGGAGCATCCAGGACCATTTACAAGTCTGAGCTATCATAAAAAAGCTTTACTGATATTATCTGAAATGAAAGTTTTTAAGTCAGATGATAGGAAGGAAAAGTAACAAAAATAACAAAAAGCAAAATTAAGAGTAGAAAGACATAGATACAGAGGGTATAAACTCCCAGAAAATCACAAACATTTGAGGGATGCTGACTGCAAAAGATCTGTGTTGTGAGGAAGAGCAGTGGAAAGTATCTGGACCAAGTAAGTGAGCTAATTCCAGGTGTAACTTACTCTTTTTGCCATTACTTTCTCTTTACAGTAATTCAGAACATGCGCTTAAAAGTGAAAGTCTTCCTAGATTTTTCATATTAAATAAATAAGCAGAATTATCTGCCCGTCAGTAACTAGTAGTAAGTGGTATTTGCTGTGACAAGTGGCGTGAACAGCAAGACATCATGAGGCCATATACGTGAAGGACATTCAGCTAGTCCTGCTCAGGGACCTGATTTCTCTTGTTGGAGTTTCATGTTCAGTGCCAGTACTGCTTCATCTAGATTGTGTGGCCCTTTCCCATCTCTCCCACTTCCCCCTGTTAAGCCAGCACATCCGGCATAATACGGCTGTGTGGTCAGTGAGATTGGGAAAGTAATCAGACTTAAAAAACCCCAAGTTTAGAGAATGGGTTATTTTTTGCTGCATGAGCTCTTTGATCTTGTTTACAATACAGCTGTACTAGCATAGAACATGCACATGGGGGCAGGAAAAATGGCCAGAGATACTGGTTCTTTAAGCTGCTACTGCCATTGCTATAGATGTGAATATAGACCATGTGTCTCAGTGCAGCTACAGGCACCTGAACACCTTTGTGACTCTTAGCTCAGGGCTCCTAAAAGTGGTTTTACCTAGATGGTAAAACCCTTGCTTAAAAATAGCTTGAATGTTGTACTCACTTATTGGTGGTCAGATCAAAAGCTTCAACAGATGCAGTAAGGCCTTCTTCAGTGACACCACCTGCAATGACAATCTTGCCTTTATGGATAGCTGTTCCAAACATTGAGCGAGCCACTTTCATTGGAGCCAGATCTCTCCAGTCTCCTTTCTTGGGATTGTATACAAACAGCCTATTAGTACATTTCCTGGGGAGGAAAAAGAAAACCTGTATTCATTTCTAATGAACTTTTGTCTTGTTCCAAGCGAGACCTAGTTGAGGTGGATTGTGTGGATTTAGTATCACACCTTTCTCCTCGCAATGAGATCCTTTCTTGTATCTAATCTGGGAATCTTTGCATGTCTACAAAGCACTAATCACATCCATAGAACTAAATTGAATGTTAAATGCTGCTTACACAGGGCAGCAGTTGTACCTTACAGGAGAAAGACAACATCCTCTGCTAGTGTATTCTATTCTGATGGGTTTGTGGAGAGATGTATGACAAAGGTTACACAAGAAAGATTATGCTGCTGGTTTTGGCTGATTTGACAAGCTTGTATCTTAAACATTCCCTATACAAACACTGAAAAATTACCACCACATGTTCAGTGTGAGTGAAAACTTTGATTTTCCTAATATTATACCTATTAAGGTATAACAAGCATCACACATCAGAAAATTATAGAGAAATTGATACTGTAATTCCATGACACCTAAATATTTCTGTCTGGAAGGAAGTAATACTTTCAGTGAGAGTCCTCATAACTATATATTACTAATATGTCTGCAATGTAAGTAAAATTTGCCTTGGAATAGTAGGGTCATTATAATAACTAGTTGGGATTACAATTTACATGCAATTTTTCCTTGTAATGAAAAAGATACCCTATGTACCATAACATGTTCCCCTCTGCCAAAATGTTAGCAGCCTTAATCCAGAGATGTAAAAAAGGGCAACTCTTACTTCTGAGTGTGAGAACATACAAAGCTCAACCAAGTAACATTATAAACTGTCATGAAAAGGCTTAGAGACTCACTTATCATCAGTTTTTCCACCAAGACAATATATCAGTCCATTGTTTGAGATAGTAGCATGGCCATATACTTTGATGGGTAGTTTTTTGATCTCACCCCATTTCATCGCACTGGAACAAGAAGAGTATCACCGTTAGGCTCTTTCAGCTAACAACGAGCTAGTTACATGTCCTCAGTGGAAAGAATTAAATTATAAACATACACAGGATCATAGCACAATCCTGAATCTAGAGACTCCTCTGTGCGAAGATCCTTGCCTGCAATTACATAGATCTTGCTGTCTGACTCTCCCAGTCCGAAGAGACACCTGGCTGATGGCAGTGGAGGAAGGGCAACCCACTCACCAGCGATGCTATCCAGCTGAAAGAGCATTAGAACAGGAAGTGTTAGGGAAGGCAAATAGTAAAAATCCACACAATGAATATTATTCCACAAAATTTATCTAACAGCAATCAGTGTCCCTGAACAGCTCATCTGCTTGCCTAAACAATCTACCCTTCCCTCAGTGCAGCTAGTGATGACGACTTCTACCCAACTCTGCTTCATGGTGCTGAGACACAGCAGAGTCAATGCCACACAGCTCTCTCTGCATCTGGTTACCTTCACTCACCCTCATACAGTTTCTTTGCCCCTTTATTGAATTCTTCTTGCTTCTTTAAAGATCCTTCACTCTGAGTTCCCTATCACATGTTGGAAAGAACAAATTGTTCTTCTTCCTGCCTGAAGAAAGCAGGCACTCCTGCTATTCCACAACTACGCATTTAGCCGGTTGTGCTCATTGCTGCAACGAGAGATGCCAGACATCTCACGCCATTCTTAATCATCAGCAAATGGCACAGATGTTTCTTCTGCAACCCCTACAGCAAAAGATACAGTGTTTCATCACAAGTAACCCTCAAAAGCTCCTGAGATCTCTGAAGGTACAATGAATAAAGACTTCACTCCTAAGCAAAAAAGGCAGGCAGTGCAGCTGCCTTGGCAATACATTGATGTCATCCCTACTGAAGTACTCCCACGGCTGTCTCAATTCACATTCAGTATGCTGAAAACACCTAAGGAGAAGCAGCAGCAGGAGGACAGAAGAAAAAGCAAACAAACGAAACAAAACAGAGTTTTCCTAGAACTGTGGTGCTCAATTTTTGTTTTGATCTGAGAACTTGCAATTGAACTTGAATGCTCTCTAACATTCAAAAGAGTATCATCTTCTCTCTTCTACTGCATATAGATTTGCTTCATGATGTGCAGGAAGGGAAAGTAAAATGCAAGTTTGCATGAATATAGAGGCATTTAATAGAAAGCAAGAGAATGTTCAGTCAAAGTAATCAGGTCTGGGTTTAGCTCTGTGACAGCCTTTTCCAGATGTATGTTCCACAGTCAAAGTCTCCATGCTAAAATGCCTCTCTCAGATTTGATAGACCACTCCTATTGGACAGCAAGTTTTATTGCAACAGTGAAATTTAGTTCATGGACATGGATTGCCCCAGCAGCTGTATCTGGGTGGCATAATGAGAAGATGTACCTGTCACAGATCACAGCATGCTAGTTAATCAGAAGACGTATCTACTGATACTGGCATAAACTAGTCATGCATTTTTGAGGCAGTGGCAGCCTTGTTTTCTCCTGGGTTGCTACCAAATAAAATGGTAACAGGTGCTTCACTGGTGGAGCAAGGGAGATCAGCGAGTGAAAATTGGTTTGGCACCACTTTAGCATTTTAGAGGGAACGCGGGTAATGCAGACAACTATTTTAACTATAGGCAGTAGCAGCAGCAAGCAAGCTTGAAGATGACAAGCAAGAGGTCAGGATTTCAGGAAATGGATATAGACGTATAAACTAGGATTCTGAAGACTCCATCAATTTTTAATATCAGTCTTCAAATTCAGTTTTTCAGAGGCCACTTTCTAGTAGCCTGAGACATGGACTGTTTATTTCTAGATTATATTATGACATCGTATTATGCTATGACATCAACACAGTATTTCTATTAGAATAATATTTCTGTAACAACGTTTGCACTTCAGTGATCAGTGTTTCACACCTACCTAAGGAAATGAAACAGTGCTAATCCCTCTCTAGCAAACTAAGACTTCCCTCTCATAGATACAATAAACGCCTGAAACCAACTCTTTCACTGTGTGTGAAATTGTAGTGAGCCATACTCCTATAAACACTTAATATTTGCATTTTTTAATATGTGAAGGCTTTAAAATTCCATCACTGCTTATCATTCTGCTTTATATCATATTGAAACAGGACCTACTTTCATTCTCTTAGGCCAATGTGCCTAAAGACAGGACATGGACAGCAGCATATTGCATAATTTATTAGGAGATAGTTTATCCCCCCAAGCATGTAGGCAGGAAGCTCAAACCACACCAGGTTATGGTGTACGCATGCCAGATTGTATTCTTGTTAGTTTTTCTGCAACATGTTGTGGAAGTTACAGTTTGTATTAATCAGCCTTATATTTATACAGACTAACAAAGATACAGAATTATGCTTTTGGTTGAAAGATGGTATTTAGTGTACTGCCATTGACAGTTTGCCAAGAAAACAACCTTCTAACGCTAAATTCTGTATTTTTAGAATGCCCTCCTGTTTCCAATGTAGATGCGACAAAAGGACTTCTGGAATTTTATTGACAAAAGTGGCATTTAAAATACGCACGTTACTGCTGTCACAAAAGTAGTTCAGATGCAAAAAAAAGAAAGACATCTCATTAGGTCTAAAGCAGCAAAGCACTCGGCTTTCATAGAAGTTAACGGGAATTCACAAAAGGTGTTTTACAAAAGTATTACTAGGCTTAAATTTAGGCATCTGTACCATGAAAAATCTGGGCCTTAAAACAATGAGGGCTAGTTCCTAGATACAATACACTAACCCTTTTCATCTCTTCTCAGATCTCACCAGGGGCTGATCTTGAAAGAGAAGATGCAAGTCCCTTAGTTTTGTTTATCTGAGACAGGAATAGCTCTTTACAGACACTGCTCTCCACTGACTGTACAGAGAGACTAAACAACTCGCATAGACTCAGAATACCTTTCAGTAACTCTAAGCACCTATTTTTGCACCAGTTATGAAGCTTATACCTGGAAGAAGTATGACTGGAAAGGCTGATCCTTGTTCTCCTCTTCCACATACAGTCCTCCAACAATGTAGACCTGATTTTGTTTGGTGACTATACTGGAATGGTTTCTGGGAATCTGCTCTGCCAGGGCTGCTAGGTAGCATTCGTTTTCAAGAGGATCATAAGCTACTGCAGCAGTGTCATTAACCAGAAGAATTAGGTCTTTGACAAACATGCCATGCCTGGGAAGGTCATTCAGGTAGCCAGGCAGTAAATCTTCATCTCCCACATCGCCATTCACCTCCCCTTTCGCTGACTTTTCTGTACTTTTGCTAGAGTCAGGCAGTTTTCCAGCAAAAGCATCCTTAATAATCTTTACTTTTTTCTGGAGGTCCGAGTTGCTTTTGATTATATCATCCTTCTCAACATGTTCTTTGAAATATTTTTCTGGCATAAGACGAAAACGTATGCAGTCAAAAATTTCCCCCAGGCTCTTTACTCTGTTCTCCTTATCTGTTCGGACCCATTTCATTACCGCTTCAAATACCAGTTCTTCCTTCTCTACGTTTAAGCTGTCAGGTGAAATAACTGAGATAAGTTCATGCGGCGCAAGCTGCATGAAGTCCTCCTCTTTGCAGATCTGCACAAAGTGATCTGAAACAAAATCACGGGCAGAAAATGCAAGTCTTGGGCAGTCAAGCAGAACGCCTAATCGAAGGATGGCCAGACAGTTACCAACAGCAAGCCTCTTCTGAAGGTAGGAGACACACACAGTGAATACAGAAGGGATCTGAAAGCGACTGGCCAAAGCAAAAATATCTTGCACGTTAGAATCATTAAGATCAATACTTGCTGAATAAAGGTATTTGACAATCATATCCAGGATGTTGGGGTCAACATTCTCTAGAACCACCTCTTTCTTTTTCTCTTCATTTTGCTCGGATAAGAAGTACTCACGAAAATAAGGGCTACATGCCGACAGAATCAATCTGTGGCAAGGTAGGCTTCTGTCACCAGCTTTTAGAGAGCAGTCTACAAACTTCTTCTCTTCGAGGAGTTCCTTGAGGCCATCCTGAAGAAGGGTGGATTGGTAAAGTCTGAGCTCTTCAGTGAGTTCCCTTTGGGAATCCATTTCGCAAATACTTGGGAAAGGGGAGGGAGCAGAAAGCTTTAGCTGTTGTCTGCCCAAAGGTCTGTCTGTAAAAAAGGCAGACCAATGTGCTTTGCCCTGCCTGAAGCCTCTGCAATTTAATCTCACTAACTAAATATAGGTACATACTCTTACAGGTCGGAATTTAGGATGGCTGGTTTGGAAAAACAGAGCTGCTCTCGCAGCTGTCAAAGAGTGAAAGAAGCAACTGTTGCTTTTAGTTGCTATGGTCAGGTTTTGCCATCATGCTCCACACTGAATCAATGAGATTACGTGCAATGTAAGAAATTACTTGAGACGAGTAAGGACAGCAGAATGTGACCCTCAGTAAGACAGCTATGAGCAAGATTGTAAATATATGTGTTACCAAATATTCTGAAACAGAAATATTGTTAATCAAGTTGTCAGCTGCAATTACTGTTCAGTTTGTTTCCGAGTTGTTTAATACATAAAGATACTAAAAATCTCCAGAACTTTGCATCAATTATCTATGCTTTAGAATTGTTTTTTTACATACACATATCACAGATGCGATTTCTTCAGATATTGATAATAAGACTTTGAAATTCATTCTGAGCTTCTTCTTCATATCCATTTGGTTGTATTTATTTGTAAACAAACTCCTACTATTCAGACATAAAAGATGCATTATTCAGGTAAAGTTCTGCTTTCAAAAATAATTTAAAATTAAGTCTCCACACCTCTTCATAAACATCATTCTTCATTTCAGATACTCTGGACATTATCAATCCTTTTAAATTTCACTGTACTAGAAATGGTGCTAACTGCTATTAAACTGAACCAAAACTAGTACATAGGAACAGTAGAACAGAGAATAAAAAACTTGTAATTCACCAAGTTAACATTATTTAGCAGATGTGTAATTTAAAAAACCAGAAAGAAAAATCTGAATTTAAACTAAAAAAGCCCAAAATCAGACAAGTAATTTGAAAAGTGAATGTGAATTTAGAAAAAATATGCCTATGTTGAACATTTCACGATTTAGACTGGGAACAATTAGATTTTTATTTAAAGATGGTAATACAGAACCAAAACAAATTTGAAATTGTAAGTTGTTTAACATACCTTCATGAAGGACTGTGCTTTGCCCATACAAAGATTGCTTTTCACTCATATGGTAAAATGGTCTTTAAAAGTAATAGAAACAGGATCAAAACACAACTGTTTGAATGCAAAATCAACAGCAGGGTATAACATTATCAAAGTTTATTGAAATAGTGATTGCTTTTCAACAGAGGTGGTATTTCACTAAAACACATACCTTGAAAGACTTTTGACAAACACCACAATTACATTCACACCACAGTTACTTTACTATTAACAGTCAGCTGCTAAAACAACAGCTGATAGAAGGGCTCATTTGACTTTTTCCACTTATAGAAAATAGCGCAGAGGTCTTATCTCACCAGAAAACGTAACAGCTGCATCTTCCTTTAAACAATAAATGACTCATTTCTCTCTAATACATAGCATCATAAAGGTCTAATGACTCAGACACAGAACCTATTTGCGTGTGCACTTTTTTCTAGATCCCTCCTTAAAAAAAAAAAACCCTAAGCAAAACTCCAAAAAGAAAGAAAGAACTGTACGAGGATATCTGGAATATGATTAAGTATCTGGAATGATATGTGCTTTTGTGCTGAACATTTAACAAGACTATGAGACATCAAAACTAGTATTTGGAACAGTACTGCTTTTTGTCAAAGTTATCAGTAACACAGCACGGCTGCAATGACACAGCCAATATGCCTAGATACAAAATGCTCTGCGTGACGATATTTTTACGTTGCACAACATTTAACAAGTTCTGGATCTTCAGTGTAGATATAAGCATTATGGGAAGATACATCATTGTGTATAAATACATTAAATACTTTAAACTGAGCATCAAACTACAAACCATACACACTGCGCTATCTCTAACGGTGGTCGACATGTATAAGGAAGAGGAGACTTCCTTTTCCAACATACTTCCAGGTGAAATGGCAAGTGGTGGCTGGTGCTGGCAGCCCATCGCAGGGCAGTATACAAACACATGGGCCACAAAGTTGTAAAATAAAATAAATCGTGGCTACCTGCTGTAAAATGGTGGCTGAAACCCTGCGTTGTTAGAGGAAGGGGGCTCCTGCTCTGACCACCTTCTGGGGGAAGCAGGATGGAATGGCTGGTCCTGTCAGTCACAAGCCTGAAAACACGTGGGGTATGACTGTATCAAACCCCACAGTCAGCCAATCAAAAGCAGAGTGAAAACGTGGCATATGACATTTTACATAATGGCAGCGGAAATGAAATGAGAAGGGACTTCCAGGTCCTTACAGCCTCGCAGAGAGGAGGAACTTCTTGGGGCCTTACACTGTGTGACCAGAGGACGGGCAGGACTCTTGGGGCCTGTGGAACGTGTAAGTGCCTGCAGGGGGCTCGGCCTCCACCAGCAGCTGGGGCCCTGCCCCTTCTTATATTAGATACTGGTAGCCCTCCAGCTGTTTACACAATGTAATAAATACAACACTTTTACACATACAAGGGTTTTGAATAATCTTTCCTTTATGATATATCCTAAGGGCATACTATCCAATATTTGCCCATTCTTTGGCATGTAACTTTTTATCTGTTACTCTGGTATTTCTAAATTATCTTCTACAGATCTCACAAGCCCAGTAAGAACTGAGTCCTTCCTTGCTTAAGAAACAAATATGCGACAATCTGAATCAGGATATTACTTCCCAGAGTCCCTGGAGTGTGAATCCATCCTTCAGCTTCTCTATTGCAAGTCCTAGTTCTTCTGAAAAAACAGGCTCCCCATCATGTTGCTTTTTGGAATGCACGAGGTATGAGACAAAATAAAGCAGAAGGTACTTTTAAATTTTATTATCCCATTTTAACAACATGAATTTGATAGTAGGAAAAAAAAGATGTTCTTACCTTGTTTTCATCAGCAAAGTAAGCCTGCAAAAGAAAGGAAAAAGAATTCAAAACCTTGGGAAAAAAAGTCTAAAAACAAGTCTACTAATAATTCCTTGGGGTTGAAACTGTATTTGCTAAGCTGTCTTCAACAAATCAGTCTGTGTAAGAACAGTTTTTTCTATATTGAAATAATTTACAAGAGAGTTCTAACAGGAGTTGGTGATTATGTTGTTTCTCATTAAATACCAATCTTTGAGTTTTCCGTCATAATAAATAAAGATTTTTAAATGGTAAAATATCCATATTACATTCGTTACACTGAAAAATAAAGGGAATAAAATGTTTATATGAATGCAAACTGACAGCATTCTAGCATTTTTTGTCTCAGGTGCAGCAGCATTTACTATCCAATTTCAAAACCTAACTTAAAATGCGTGATTAAAGTCAAGTTTCAGTTAACATCATACTCAATCTAAAGAAACAAACACAGAGTAACTGAACAATTAACCAAATTTTTCTACTCTCAGACAGGATCTGGGAAAGAGATACAATCTTTCCCATTCTGTGTGTGTGGAAATAGTCTCAAACTCTTCAGGCTATCAGGTCTCAGCCACATAGTCAGGTGTTACTAGATTGCAGAGTAAATTTGGAAATTCCTCGAAAGAAGGTCATTAAGCAACCTAATTAAAAGTAACCTTTCCTCAAATACTGGACACAAACAGGAATACAGTTTGCTAAACTGGTATCATCAGGAGCGCAAACGTTGCCAGGAGTGACCCAAAATTATTGCTGCTTTTCTAAAAATGTTTCCATCAGAAAGTTTGAATCTTAGATGAATGCTGAGCATACAGGTAACACCATCTATTAATCTGCTCCAAGGAAGACTTGTTTTAATATAACGTATTTGATTATATTATACTGCTAGTTTTCAAGTTATTCCTGATCTTAATGTGTTGAGAAACTACACACAACTATTGCTTTAAATACGTACTACTAATTATATTGAATAATAGTTTCTTCTTAAGTTAAAAATCCACATACAGAATAAATACCTGTAGCGATCAGCATTTTGAATAAAAGGTGTGTAGATGTGTTTTAAATATAGAAAGTTTGGTTGTAGCTTATCTTTAATAGAGGATTACAAGCTTTACACTTGAATAACCAAACAAGAAGTATTCTATGTTGTAGTTTTCTGTGGAGCAGCTTACCACAAATGCATCTGTATGCTCATCAGCTTCTATTTCCACATCATCTTGAACCTGCTCCACAGTTAGATCTTCAAGAAGTTGAGGCTGCAAATTAGAACACTGAAGTAAGTAAATCACAGAATGGTTTGGTTTGGTTTGGAAAGGACCTTAAGATCATCTAGTTCCAACCCCCCAGCCATGGGCAGGGAAATCCACATATCTAATATGTTTAGTACATTTTTATTACTGCTGTTAATACAATAATGTATCAAATTTAAATAGTAGCGTACCTTTTCTTCCATTTCATAATCCACTCCAAATATAGGGTTAGCGGAATAAACTCTGTGAAGTGAATTAATTTCTTTCACTGCCTCCTGTAGTTTCTCCACAGGGTCTATTTTAAAACCAAGCACATATCCTCCACTCTATATAACAGACAAAAAAAAAATGTAAAAAGAGACATTTATTGGTGTTGTTTATTCTTTAAACAACTTTTTTTGACATAATATAAATGGGCAACAAACTTTTTACACAGAAAACCAAAAGCAAACAAGCATGTGAGAAATTCAGAAGTGATACTAATGATTTATTCCTAGCTACTCAGCAAATGTTTGGTCTGTTACATCTTGATGTTGTTATTAAAAAAAACTTTCAGATACAGTAAATAAAGTTAGTTGAACTTTAAAAAGAAATACTACCATTAAACGCATTTATGATTAAAATCAAATTGAAGAAAAATAATTTAGTCTCTTAGAGCAAAACACAAACACAAGTGAAAAAGAGTAAAAATAGTGGTCTTGATTAAGTATAGAAGTAATTAGATCCAAAAGACAATCTGACAGAAAATACTGTTTAACACTGGTTTTAACAGTTATTTTACTTAACCAGTCATGCTGGACCATTGCTGTTTTGCTTAGAGAAACCCTAACTCACAACAGCCATATCGATCTTAACACACAGACATTTTAAGCAGTGCAAAGAGTGCTTTTTAAACGTTGTGTTCCAAAGGCCCCACAGAAGGCATACTAAGTACCTTAAAAGTAGCCCTGTAACGTTTTGGAATTAGACAACTATTATATATGAAAACGTAAGCAATGAAAAGAAAGGCTATTGAAGCTTCTTACCTGCTGAGAACTCTCTATCACAAGTGCCAAGCCGAACTTTGAGTCTCTTATTTTTATTGAACGCTAATGGTAAAGAGGTAAAAATGTTATGGTAAAGAGGTAAAAATGTTTTGGTAAAGATTTTGGAGTTACTTGATAAAAATCTGCCTCATCTTTTTCTTTTTTTTTTCTTTTTTTTTTTTTTTTTATTTCTAAACACTACTTAGTATAATTACTGGTTCTGGAAGCTTGGCTCCCAGCATTCCCTCCCATTTACCACTGCAAATCTGAACCTCAGGGAAAAGTGTCTTTTTCAGAAGTGGTAACAGTTCATTTCTGAACATCAGGATCAGAGATCATTAATCTCAGTGTATGTAGGTGGCTTGAAACATCACAGTAAACAGTTTGAAAATTGGAAATGCAAGCCATTTTCAACATCTGTACCTGCCAATGAAAGCCCCCTGTTAATCTGGACAGGAAAAACCTAAACCAACCAAAAAAAAACCCCAACCAACCAAAAAAACCCCCAACAACAACAAAAATAAACACAAACACAAAAAAAATCCTACAACCCTCCCCCCAGAACCCTCCCCCCCGCCAATAACTACCCTTTGGTTGATGCTGGTAAGAATAAATTCCTCCCTGACTTGGACATGAAATACTAATTTTGGTCAGCTGAGAGTTTTAACTGAAGACAAACTCATGCCAGTTCATTTTGAAAATGGTTAAGATACTTACAATTTGTAGATATGGTATGCTGACATTAAAGCTGTCATTCATATTTGCATGCCAAACTATTCTCACGTTAGTGATAAAAAAAGTTCCCAAATTTCCCTATTAAAGAAAAGCCATGTTAAAACTGCTCTGAAGTATACAGCCTTTTTTTTACCCCAAATACAATGATCACTGTTATCCATTTAAACACAAGCAGGATACAGCTTCATATTTAATTTAATAAAAGCCTGATTATTTCCCACCAAAACCAGTAAAAATGCTTCTGTTGATTGTAAGGGAACAAGAGCCAATCTTTTAATGATACAGTGCCCAAGTGTTGAAAATAGCTGGGAGTACCCATTACTGCAACTAAGCAGGATCAAATCACAGCATAGCAGACTTCACGGGAGTACATGCAGCGTGTTCTTAACTGTACAGATCTGGAATTGGCGTATAGCATAAGCACAATGGCATGTGGGTTAAACTTAGGCAATTGTGCAGATGTGTGCCAAGGGAATGTAGAGGAAAAAACTTTTTAGCGTGACAGGATGGATCCTATTTCCATTCTGGACTAAAAGTGCACAGGCAGAAATAACAGCTCCCATTTTGTTTCATGGCTCTGGGAAATACTTGCAACTAATGCCCTGTAAAAGAATATAAATGTCTTCTACTTTTTCCTTAGCATCTTTATTTTTCCATATTTTAAGACATAGATTCCTATTCCAATATTTTCAATTTCCAATAATCAAAACACAATATATAGTCTTACACTGTAATCAAAGCTGCGCTTAAATTTACAATACTCAGAGGAGCACTTTGGAAACAACATGATTGTCCTTCAGGATGATAGAGAGCTTTAAAAAGATAAATATATCTTTTTAACAGGAACTGGGTATCTAGTTCCTTGCATATTAGCCAAGTCATGTAGACTTCAGGTTGCCAAAAGAGACTTTGTTGTACTGAGTAACAAATATATGGGATCAGCTTCTCTACATGCATCAGCTGATGAACTGAATTAAGGGTAATTCCTCTGAGGTTACAAAACCAAAACATTGAAAGCCAAAACTTTTTAATGTTGCTGTAGTCAACATAGTCTCATTTTTCACTATACCTGGTCACTTGACAAATTCCAAACTCCACTGATTTTATCATATATTTGTTCTTGTGGTAGTAATCTCAGTTGCTTGTTTTGAATCAGTGCGCTTCTCAGCTTCAGATCACGATACATTTTAGAAGTTTCATAAGCTCTGTAAAAAATAAAAAAATACACGTTACCATTTAAGCATTTTCTATTATCTTTACTGTTTGTTTAAGCACAAATACGAAATGCTGTATATTTTCAACTTTATCACCATGTTGCACAAAAAATGAAGAGTACTATGGAAACTTCATCAGTGTAAACCATAACATTTTACTTTTCTTTAGTGAAGTTATCTTTAAACATTTTAAAAGGTTTTTTTTGGCATCTGTTTTGATCTCCTGTACTCCTCACGTGCATACTATTTCTTTCTTTTCCTTAAGGGTAGTAATTTCTCCACCTCTATTGCAAAGAATAAGTCTTCTAGATCTGATGTTATACAAGAATGCTTTTTTCAGTGCCGTGTAAGTCACAAACAAGCAATATATATGTACGCCTGTTTTCCTCAGCTCTTAAATAGAAACCTATGGTAATGTATTATGCACCCATTCATCTGGATGACTTTAGGTGGAAAACATCCACTGTTTTGTCATCAATTGGAGTTTTGACCAGGATATAACTCTTTTTTTTTGGGGGGGACCATTACGTGGTCCAAAATTATGGTAAATTATTATAGACAGAAAATATAGATAGAAAGTGCACACCAAAATTAGCTCTTCTGTGCTTTTATTTGTTCAGATAGTTTATACATACAAAGTGTATAAACTGTGATCAATGACTGCTATTAATCAACATTAATTTTCATTACGCGCAGTTACCTACTAGAATATGCAATCATTCTCTCCCTTCCTTGTAGAGATTGTGTTCTACTCTTTTGGAAAAGTTTTCTGAATGTTAAGTAAATAATTATATATTAATATATAACATACATTAACATATGATGTCAGTTACCTACTTGGTCCATCAGCAGTAGTAATCCCACATATTCAATTCATTGAATTTTATAAATGAACAAACACTATTTTAAGTATGCTACCTGTGCACAGCAATAACTGAAGTGAAGAGTCTGGGACTGCCGGGGACAACATTGGTAAATATGAACTCAAACCGGGTATTGTTACATTTAGTCAATATATACAGAGCTTCTGTCTGCCCTCGTAATTTCTGTAAGCAAGAGATGAAATTTAGCATTTTGACAATAAAGTAGCTTGACTGTACTTACAATAAATAATCTTATTTTTTAAATTCCTGTTTTAAATAGTATATCTGAAATTACAATCCTACCACTGCCGTACTGCTGTCTTCAACTGAACTAGGTTTTGGGTTTTTTTTGAGAAAGTAACAATTCCATCAGCTGCAGAACTAATAAACCTGCCTGCTACATATTTGCAATATCATGACTGAAACAGTATTTTTGGGTTTGTTACTATGTGGCTCCCCAAGAAACCTACATAATCTCCCCGCTTTTTCTTTGCTGCAAGCCAAATTGCTTTACGGTTGCATGAAATTCAGGCTATGTACTGAAGTGTTTTCATGCACAAAATTAGTGCCTATCTAGACTTCTCATTTAGATACAATGAACCAACATATGCTTGACTTACCTAGAGGGGAGAAGAAATCACCAGTGTGATTACACCAGTTTTACTGCCTTAGGAAACTGACTAAGCCACACTCCCATAAAAATGTACACTCAACTTTTAAATTAAACTTCCATTATTATTCTATTACTGTTCTTGCAAGTAAACTTCCAGATTATTATTGAAATACACTGCAATAGGTATAAACAATGAATTACAGCTTTATTATTTTAAGATGTATGTTTTGAAACTTACTGAGTTGGCAGTTCTTGTAGTTATATTTATAATGCAATTATAACCAACAGCTAAAAGTCAGGGGAAATAAAATAAAAAAAAAAAAAAAAAAAAAAAGAAGAGTTTTTAGAACATGGAAATATAAGTCAAAATAGCAAAATTAAGTACTGAATTTTGTAGCACAGCTTTGGATGCTACTTGTGAGAATTACACGAAGCTGTTAATGTTCTGGTCCCTCACCACAAAACCAAAGACTAATCTAAGCTGACAAGGACCTTGTCCCTGTTGTACCAGGTTATCTGGTTCAAAGTTTTTGTCAAATCAGCACCAACTCTATCTGGCTGCTCAGGGTACTGTCCAACTGAGTTTTGAATATTTCCAAAGAAGGACGTTCCACAACCACTCTGGGTTATGAACAGAATACAGATTTTCAGGACTGCCTGGCTATTGGGAACTGAGCACTTAAAATTATTTGGGTACAAAGTAAGGGCATAGTCTCCCTGTTTCAGCAAATGAAATTAAATATAAGGAGACCTGTTAGCTACTCATACAGTTAAAATTAGAAGCTTGCTCAGAGCTTACAACAGTAAATCTGGAAATGCAGGTGTTTGTGGGGAATAAAAACTGTAGGACAATATAGAATATGAGTAGTAAACAGGTGGCAACAAGAAGAACAAGTAAAGCAGGGTGTAAAGAAATTCAAACTTTTGTTTCTTTTGAGAAAAAACAATTAATCCCACTTATGCCAAATGAAAAATACACCTGAAGTACTCTTCAACTTCTATTTTGTGACATTAACACTGAATATTAATATTTTGCTAAGAATTATTATAACAGTTCCTACATTACAAAGAGATTCATTAGTAACAGGTTTTTTTTCACACTTCACAGAGCAACAGAACTATACCTTACTGTTCTGTATTGTAATCAATGCAGTTGTGAAAGAACATTATGCCACCACAGAGGAAGCAAGAACTTTGCGGTTGTTTAACAGGAGATGATACTTACAGAGATTGACTCTGGGCAATGATAGCGAGCGCCAAATAATCCGCAAATTTGTCACAAGCAGTCTACCTGGAAATAAGGAGTGTAGATATTTTTAATCCGATTAACTTCCATTCTGCAGTACATTACCTCTAGTCTTGAAACAACAGAATATTCCTTCCCCTTGACAGGAAAAAAAAAAGAAAAGCACAGGACACCGCAGCAGAAAATCACAATGCTTTTTTCTTTTGAATGCTAGGAGAGAAAATCCAGCAAGGAACAGAGGGAACAACCTCTAGTAGAGACCAGCATTCCTCAAAACCAAACCAAGAACAGTTACTGATTTCATATCCACCTGCCTATGGTAAAAATGCAGAGACACGACAAGTACAGAACTGCTCTGGGGAGGAGAAGAGGAAGGCAGTGAGTTAACTACCACAGCTGACTTCATGAATAACCTCACCCCTCTATGTCACATGCAAATTTCTTCACTTCTGTACCCTGTACAGCAACACATCCAACCCCAGGAAGGGTCATCTTAGCTTGCTGGCAGCTTCATGCCCTTGCACACTAAATATATATATTCCTTACTGGTTCAGCTTAAACTAGGTTACAAAAAACTAAGTATTAAACAGGAGCACAGCAAAAGATCAACACAATGTTTATAAACGGATTATACTTACAAGGCTTTCAACTCTAAACAAATTCTCAGATAATATTATCACCTTCCTATAACTTTGAACAAGAGATCCTATTTGAAAATACTCCAAGGGGAGACAGATCTGTGAAACAGGCAGGAGTTATTACCTGCAACAGACGATCGCTAGCGAATTCAATGGAAACCAGATCGTGCTTTCATGAACTTTTTAAATATTAGAAAGCTTACAGTTTCCCCGAGCATGCAGTTACCTCTGTCTCCATTGTTTCCTTTGGTATCTTCAACAGACTCTAAGCAGTCTATAAGGACCTCTCCAGGTCTCATTTTCATTTGTCTAAAAGAAAAAGAAGAAATAAATCCCTAATGAAAAATAGGTTAGATTTATCCTTCAAAAGGCCATTTCTATTTCTCCACTTTGCTCTTCTTTCTCCTTTTTTTGCTTAGTGCATCATAAGCACAATGAAAAATACACATATGCACACACACACAAATCAACATTATATACCTGAAACTGATATCACTGTATCTGGCATATGAAGAATATTAATACCTTCATTATTAAATTATAACAGTAAATAAGTAATAATGTAGCAAGTGTAATCAAGCAAACAATACCCCAAAATTGGGAGGAAGTGTGTGAAAACAGGAGGGAAAAGAGAAAAAGTTGCATTCACATAATTTTAATGGATAGTTTATTGCCCGTTGATGTACATTTAAGTTATAAAAATGGAGTCAGGCTCGAAAAAGAACAGATGCCAGCAAAGGAAATAGCAGATGTATACCGACATGTGAAGCGCTCTGCTAAATTTTCCACAAAGGGTGTGGTTTGTTTGGGTTTTTTTTTTTGTTTTCTTTTTTGTATTCTGCTCGATTTAACTGGTCTAACTACTTACATCCATGTGAAATTTTGCTGTATTTTAATTGTATTGTGTAAAGCAGCCAAATGTCTGCAGTGTATTGGCATGACAGAAACAAAATGCATTATCAGGTGGGGAATTCTATGAGATACTACTGGAGATCAGGACAAAGTATGGACTAAATTATACATCACTAGAATAACACAAAAAGTTTTAGACCGGAGGTAGCAAAAATAGTAACATCAGCATTAAATATGGAAGCAGGCTCTGTCTACATGACAATTCCACAAGAAAATAAAGACAGAACTGCTTAAACATTCAAGATACGATTTCATGTTTCTAAAATTACTGCAGGCAGCATGCCTGAGGGACAAGGGGTGTTCTCAGCAGGGTCAACTGAGTAGGAGCAAGATGAAGCGTGATAGAACACTTTCAGCCTCCAACCCCAAAATCATCATCAACCAGCTACTACTTTGTAGCTCCGTATTACAAAAGCTATGCAGGGTTTTGCCACAGAAACCAGAGCATATATTTTATGTCTCAGATAAAGCTCACAGCTCATTAGAGGTCAAGACGCACAGGAGTGAGGAAGCATTATATCCCGTACTAAAACCAAACCACAGCACTGCACCGGCTACTAGGAACAAAATTAACTCTATCCCAGCTGAAACCAGGACACAGCCGCCAGGAGGATCTTTCCTTTGGCTCGGGCCCCTGAGAGCTGGCACAGCCACTGTGGGCTTCCGTGAGCTCTGGCTGCCAACACCACGGCAGCGACACCGAGCCCTGTTACCAGTGACTGGAACCATGCCCTCAGACGCTGACTTTGAAGTTTGTTTCAGCGCCAGGTAACGCTAGGGTAAGAACACCCTTCCCTCAGTCCTCCAGTACCCAACCTTTTTTATTTTCCGTTTTCTTTTATAAATTGGAAACAGTGACTACACCCCACTTAGCAAGCGCTCCCCATCCAACCCGCCTGAACCCCAAGGGCCACACAATC
>NW_009913891.1:0-11063 GCF_000696875.1 Nestor notabilis | reverse complement strand
CGGCACCCCCCGGGGGTGGGACAGGGCTGCGCCGCCGGACGGAGCCTTCCTGCCCCGCTGGGAGCTCCCTCCGACCCCGGGCCGGGGCTGTCTGCCTGCTCCAAGTACTCAGGCGTGTATCGGTGGGCACTGCCGAGCTCAACAAGGCATTTTCTCCCCTCTGGAGCAGCCTGGGGTGACTTCCCGCAGAACAATGATATTTAGAGGGCTTTTGGTAATGGGACGTTTCCTCCTCCCTTTCCCAGACCCTCGCTATACAGACTTAAGCTGGCTGAAAGCTTTCCTCTGTCTCTGTGGCTGCAAGCGCATTACTGGTGTTGTCCTAACGATATGGCAGTAGCACTTCCTGCTGTAAATCACTTCGCTATAGTTTTTGAAGCGCTTCTTAAAGGCGGCACCGTACTGAACCCTGTTGTCAGTGCCTGTGGTAAGCCTAAAACCTCTGTGAGGTAGAGGCTGTTTCCAAGACTGACCTGTGTAATGTGCTGCCATTACTTTTCACAGAAATGATGGGAACATAATCTACTATGGGCTTGGTCTTGGCATAAATGTAATTCCCCTTGCTATGTCCTATTGGTGTACACTTTGTTGTTTTGGACCCAGTTGTAGTTGCCTTTGTTATCTTCTTGGTATGGAAAACAGCCAATTTCAAGTAAGTGTTCAGAGACACAGGTGTATTAAGCAAGAATGATGAAAAGTAAGCTTTATTATAATGCTGTACTGGGGATAGCCCTTCATCCTGGAATAATTTGAGAAAAGTAAAATCACTCAAGCTTAAGATTTATGGGGACTTAAATTTAAAAAACTTTAGCATTTGTTATAATATTTTAACTAAATGTAGATACTAATATATATTGCTGTTATGATTTAGTGCTATTTTGATGTTTCTTTCGTTTATTGCATCTACTGAATTAGTCTAGAGAGTGTTTATTTTACTCTTTGTACGAACATCTTTGTATAAAATATAGTCTTTCTGCCTCTTTTTCCCATATTGATACCTTTTTTTCCCCTCAAAAAATTTCAGAGCACGGTCAGAAGGGGGATGGATGTAACATGATATCCTTGGAGTGCTCAAAACACACACAAATTCTGCGAAGATTTGGTTTTTTTGGTTAAATAATACAAAGAAAATGGATGAATCAGCTTTGCTGGATCTGTTGGAGTGTCCTGTTTGCTTAGAACGCCTTGACGCTTCTGCAAAAGTCTTGCCTTGCCAGCACACGTTTTGTAAACGCTGTCTGCTGGGCATTGTGAGCTCCCGAAACGAGCTGCGATGCCCAGAGTGCAGGACTTTAGTGGACTGCAGCGTTGATGAACTGCCCAGTAATATTTTGCTTGTTAGACTACTGGATGGCATCAAACAGAGGCCTCGAAAACCCAGCACTGGTGGTGGGACTAGTAGCACAAATGCTTTAAGGGTTCCCATCAACACTGTAGCTAATTGCGGATCAAAGGACCTGCAGAGCTCTCAAGTTGGACAGCAGCAAAGGGTGCAAGCACGGAGCCCTCCTGTTAGGGTAAGTACTACGTGATGACTGTATTTTGTTGCAGTCCTATCTTTTCCTTCACCATTCCAAAATACTTGATGACCTCTGCTTCAGGATAAAGGCATTCAGATAGCAAATACTGCAAAACAAAGTATTTTTGAGACTTGCAGTAGACCTCTAGCAGAAACCATCAGTGTTCTTATCAGTATTGGTTTACTCTTATGTAAATACCAGTAGTGATACTTCCTTATTAAAACTCTCAGTTGTTGAGGTAAGAAGAAAAGCATTTCAATACCTCAGCTGTCTTATTAAAAGGAAGACAAATAGAACAAGATCATTCATGTGGAAAGCTTAAATAATTGTTAAGGATAAACATTTGTGAAGAACACTTGAAACTGTTCTTGGTTTGTCAACTGCAAGATAAGAGATTTTTGTCTATTGCACTTTCTGTAATGATTCCAACTACCCAGTGAGTTTCCGTTGAGTTAGATGTAATGAATGTTAAACATGACCAGGAGAGTGATGTTCTTCTTGAAGTCAATAGAGGTTTTGCCATTGGCTTCTAAGGAGCTACATTTTTATTTCTCTTCCTCTTAAAAAGAAATCATGGCATTGCTGTGGTCTGATAAGTTATTTGTACTCCCAGTCCTCACCCCTTCTTTAATTAGGTTTTCTTCAAAGTATTTTTTCTAGGTGGTTTGGAAAATCTAGGTACTAGGATGGGAAGACACCGCCTTCTGTTTGTACTGTTGTTCCTTCCTAGGATCTGTGCAACCTGTAGACTCTTAAAATCAAGTCGTACCTTATAATCAAGGCTCAATAGCCTCATTTACAATTTTCTATTCGAGAGCCTGTATTGGGAAATACAGTTTTGTGAGATGACTGTCATTGCTCTTTTTATCTAATGACAAGGCAGAACAGCTTCTCTGAAAAGTCTTGCTGCCCATTTTGTGATACTTGTATATTCAGAGTCCCTGTGTTTGAAGTGGAGTTTCTGAATGGTTTTGGTGGTTTCCTTCTAGGGAAGTTTGTTTAATTTTTAAGAAGTGTCTCAAGGAGTTGAGGGCTTAAACGTGTTGTTGGCTGGACTAGTCTTGATTTTAAAGTATAGCAGAATTATTTTGTTTGCTTACCCTGTGAAGGAAGCCTTACACTGATTTGTCCTCAGTTGTACTTACATGATTGGAATCTAAAACAACAGATACACCTCTCAAGTTTGCATGAAGATTTCAAATACAGGTGGTGTTTCATTTGATGGTACTGTTTTCTCTGTTTGGTGGGGACTGTCATTGGGCCTTTGCCTTAGTCTGTAAAAGTAATAATTATCATGCCACTTCCTGTTATTGAATTTTGTTCTGTATGCAGATTACTTGGTGAGGGAGGAGAGAAGATGATGGGGGAGTGGGGTTGGTGGCTTGTTTTTTTTTCTTTTTTTTCTTTCAGAAGGTCAATCTTAAAATACTGCAAAGAAGCTTCTGCAGTTTCTGGTCTTCTCCAGAATGTGAAGGTGTTTATCGTAATACCTTGCATTTGCAAAAGCTCTTCAGTGTAAAACAAAGCAAAATACCCATTTATCTTGTTTATATATTTTTATGTCAATCTTTTCAAATAACTGTGTAATTTCAGAGACTGCTTCTTCTCCAAAAAGGCTTCCAGTGCAGCAATGTACTGCATGTGTGAATGACTGCTTCAGAGTTTCTCAAAGCCTTGTCAGAAGAAACAACTTGACTATGGAATATTCACTCTTTTTTTTTTTTAACGTTCTATGATATCCTGTTGTACAACATTTGCATTTCCAGATGTTGCGCAGAGTAGAAAGTGATAACATATGGAATGTTGCTTCATTTTATTAGTTACGCTGTACTGTGTGCCATTAAAATGGTGACCCTGTGCATTCCTCATGTAACTAACTGAAACTTGGTGTATTATTAGTGGTAGATTTCAACATTTTACAGTAAGTCTTAAAGCATCTTTGATTTCTGGGGTTTCACAGACATTGTTGTATCTTCTTTCCTTTGGGAGCCAGGGAAAGATGATTGTCTCATCTTTTGTCCGCTGTGTCTAGAGCCTTTTTTACTAGGAAGGCAGTACTTTAAGAACATGAGCCAACTCTGAGGGGTAAGAAGGGGGAGATAAGTAGAATTTTCCCTTTTCTACATGAAAAGTTGGGTTTAAAAAAAGTCTAGAAATCAAAGTGCTAATTTAATGGAGAGTGTTGAAGTGAATGCCCTGTTTGTTTTGCTGACTATACCATAAAGATGGTTGCAAATACTGGGAATTGGAGAGGAAAATCTGTTTCTAGATGAGTGGCAGGGTCAGATTTCCTAAACTAATTTTGCTGAAGGGTAACTAGTAAATGAAAGTTGCTGTTACATTAAATGAAGTGAACGTGGATGAAGGCTGTCAAGTCATAAACATTCTGCTTATACCCTGAAGTAATACTAAGCTCATAAATGCCCTTTCAGAGGATGCCATAATTTTCAGAAAAGGTTAATACAGCATGTACTGCACCATGATTTCCTGAACTGTATCAATGACTATGGAGTTGCCAGCCCTGATATTGCACAGTACTGTGTATATTATGTTCTCTATATCTATGTGGTGACACATGGCAATAAACAAACAAATGGTTCCTTGAGTCTTAAAACTAATGAAGCTGGGTGGGTGGTACGGGTTAACAAATTTTGTGCCTTGTGTCTCCCCCACTGCAATTACTCTGTTTCTTTCTGTAACCTCTGTAATCTTTCATCGCTGTAACAACTGCAGTTTCTCCCTGCAAGTTCTTAACCTCCTTCTGCTCCCTGTTATTTTGATGCATAAAGCCTTCTGCACTTTTTCACTGGTGCCAGTTGGACAAAGGCAGCATATACTGCTGTACCTGATGGAAAACTGCTGACTGCCCAGCTCTTCTGTTCTAAACAGCCAGCTTATCTGGGAGAACAAATAGTAGGCACATGCTGCAGCTTACTCTTGGGTCTGGATGCTAATTTATGCTTTTCTCTTTTGTTTATGTTTTTAAGTGAAAACCTTGGCTATGTTGACAGCTTGGAAGAGCTGTGAGAACCACAGCCTGCTGTCAAATCTGCTTGGGACTGGACATCAGGAGCAAGCTGTTGAGGGCTGTGGAGGGACTGCATGATCACAGGAGCATTGCTTGTTTCAAATGAGCATGTGAAAATTTTAGGGTACTTACTTTCAAGTTTATGCTCGTGTTTTTCAGCTTGTTATTTTCACAAAGTATGTCAAACAGGTATTAGGTTCCTTACAGTAGTTTTGCAAGGGGATGTTTAGTGCAGGAATCTTAAACACAGCTGTGTGCGTAAATTGGTAACTGTTGGAGAGGTGTTCTATATGTCTGCTAGAGGATAGATTTAAGATGATACACACTGAACTTCTCCCTTGACCTCTCCTGCTAGTTTATTTATAGTCCAAGTTCCTGAAGTTAGGCCTATCTTCTCAGCAGATCCTTGAGTGGAGTTGTCAAGATAGCCTGAAATCTCATCACTGTTTAAAAGTATTTTTTAATGAAGTTTTCAGCTGTTCTCTGGACCAAGTGTAGGCAGAAAGAGATAAACAAAGGATTCAAATGATCTTCCTTTTCAAAAGAAAATCATGAATAATTCAGAGGTTGGCCGTGCCTAGTAGAGTTGATGCTTATGCTGAATAAGTGTTGATGGTGTAATTTCAGTATATTATACTGTATGACAGTGGGAAATCTTACTGAGAAATGTTACAGTGCAGACAATGGCTAAGTCCTAAAGCTTTTCCCCTTTTCCTTGCTTTTATTCTGGAAAGCTGATAGAGACCTCTGGTAATACACCAGAGGTGAAGTCTTCTTGAACTGAGAGGGTAAAAGAGAATTACAGGCTATTAGAAAATACTCGTTTAGCAGGATTCGAAAACCTGAGAGGAGCTGAAACAAGTGCTGCTGTTGTAGTCGCAGCACTCACTGGCCTTCTGTGATCCTGTCAGAAGAATTTAGTTGTCAAAGGAAAATGTCTTGGATTAGAAAACACTTAATGATTAGAAAACAACAATGGCACTAAACTGTGCATTCATAGATCAGCAACTTAGGGATTGAAAATAAATACGGGGATTGCCAATCGTAGCAGCAGGTTTAGACTGGAACAGATGTTTGTTGTCTCTGAGCAAGAATTAGCAGAATAAAATAGTACACAGATACGTCCCATCAGTAAACATCTGGCAGACAGGTACTCTTGGAAGAAGCTCACGTTGTGATAATAGATCAGATTGTGAAGTGTGCCACTTTGGGGGAAAAGTGGTTGTAGAAATGTGCAGGAAACCATAGCTAATGCAGTTAGTTTCATGGTTGGTATTTGTGATAGTAGGCTGGAGAAGCATTACTTGATGATACCTGATTTTGAGGATTATTTGTACAAAATCTTTCCTCCTTATTAAAAAAAAAAGGTACCTTATTATCTGTGTAGTTTTAATTATGTGTTCCTGCATGTTCCTGCATTCCATCCTGTAAAAGTAAGGAATGTCAAGGTGCAACTTTAACATGCAAATTATCTTAATTTGAGAATGTGGAGACAGGTGCCTGTTCACATTCTGGAGTGATGATTAAAAAACGTTTCAGGAAGCCCCTCTCAATCATGTATGCACACTTTTGTTTCCTCTCATGCTTGCTGAAATACCAGATTCTGCTTTTACATTTACAATGTACAATTTCAATTACTTCTCTGTGGCACTTCTGTATCCTGTGTTAAGCTAGAGAAAAATTAATGGAGATTATTCATATAAAAGGGAAATAGACTGTCTATCATGGTGCGAACATGTTTCCGCTTGGAGGTAAGTAAGTAGAGAGGGAGGATAAGCAAAAGGAAGAATTGTCTCAATATCCAAAGGCATTGGACTAGGATAGAGAGCTTCCGGGCTCAGTTCCTGGCTCTGCCACAGGCACCCTTTATAACCTTGCACAGAGTCATTCAGAGCTCTTTGTGCCTCTGTTTCCCATCTGCAGATATGACTGATAGTACTTCCTTTGTTTGACTTGCTATTTAAACTGTATACTCTCCAGGGCAGAGATTGACTTTTTTTTTTTGGATGTATCTATGGGGTGGTTTACAATGGGTCCACAGTCTCAGCTAAGGTCAGTAGATACTGCTGTTAGCTCTTTAGAACATTGACATCCACATTACTGGAGAGCTGTTCATCGTCCATTTCCTGTACCAAAGATGGTCCAGTGTCTAGTGTTAGATTGCTAAAAGGATTTCATTTTGTTCAGATGTTTAACAGGGAAGCAGATAAATACCTCAGGGAGGAAAAGCCAGATACTTAAAAAAATCTATGGAAGCTGATGTTCCATTCTTCAGATAGAGAAATTTGTGTCTGGCACACTGGTCTGTAGATTTGAGTGTGTTTTGGGAAGAACAAAAAGAATATCTGAATAGTGTTGCTAGTACAGAAATATTTAATTCCATGCTTTGAATCTTGATAGCCATCTTTAACCTGCCAGCTAACATTAATCTGCTTGATAAAATAGCTGTGAAACCAGTGTAATCCCTTTATTTAGAAAATAATTAGGTTTTGAAGTAGTTTGATTTATAAACTAAAAAACAAATCCACAGTAGTTAAGTGTGATACTTAAATCCCTTTTATGTTTTGTTTCTAATACCCTTTTTGTGTGTGGTAGTGGAAATTGCTGTTGTATGATTGCTTTGTTTTCAGGTGGAGGGGGGGGGCTATCTGCATTTCCCTTCATTTTCCAA
This sequence comes from Nestor notabilis, assembly GCF_000696875.1. Taxonomy (NCBI): domain Eukaryota; kingdom Metazoa; phylum Chordata; class Aves; order Psittaciformes; family Psittacidae; genus Nestor; species Nestor notabilis. The sequence goes on along the minus strand of NW_009913891.1, from coordinate 3,844 downwards.
TTTAGTATTCTTCCATTTCGATAGACTCGTTTAAAACTGCCAGCCTGAAATAAAATGGTCTCTTTTTCTCGACTTTAATTTGGCTGGCAAGTTACAGGTTATTGCTCTACTCAGAAAGCTTTGATCATTCAGAAAATTTAAACTTCTGCACAAAAAGGAAGTCTAAGGCCCTTACTTTTAATGGGCTTGTGAAGGGGAGCAGGTTTTTGGTTTGGGTTTTTTTTTTTTTTTTTTTAAGAGAATAAAAATCTTGTAATTTTTCTCTTATTACCACAGAAATCAAATACCTATAAAACTGCTTTACATAGGTGGTCCAGGGTCTGGTCAGAAAAGTCAGTCAGTAGTGCTATTGCTGTGTTTCTGTATGCATACTGTCTGGCTTTCTGCAAAGGGTACCTCTTGTTCAGTGGCTTAATAGACATCCTGTATGGTAGGAAGAGCTGGAGGGGCTGATTGGGATGGGGTCACCTAGAAATCCTTCTACTCCCCTCTCTTTTATCTGAGTGAAATGCTTTTCACTTGGTACTTCCTCTTCTTATCCCTGTTTAGTGTGTGGATAGCAACTGCAGAAAACAGCAAGCCTGAAACTGCAGCTGTGATAATAAAACTGGAAATATTTGTCTTTCTTTTGGTGGATTTCCCATTGCAGTGCATTCGGCCTTCTTATGATATGCTTAACACCTTCCTTGCTCTTTTCTTTGGCTCCATCGTTGTCCTTTATGCAAACATTTTCTCGCCTCTGATCTTAGCGTACTGCTTCCAAGAAAAAGAAAACATATATTTTTCTTCCCTCTTGTGTCCAATTTGTCCTTGACTGTGTCAAACATATGGAACATAAAATAAGCAATGAGAAAGAAAATGTTCTGTTGAAGTATCTGGACTACAGACACTCTTGCGGTATTTATGGTTTAATTACTAAATGAATGAAGAGCATAAAGTGTAGGTTAATGTTACTGTGTTGCTTAGCCTCCTTTGGTTTGAAAGTTTCTTTTTCTTTAAAGAAAGACAATCGCCTATGTGCACATCCTAGTGTGGGCAGAAGTGTGTCAGGGTAATTAAAGCTGGAATGTCATCTGGTCAGCCCTGCTCATACAAACAGCTCAATGACTGCATGCAGGAGGGAAAAGTATGCATGTTTGCTACATCTCAGTTCATGTCAGATGCTGCTTTGTTAGTAGATAGAAAAGCTCATCTCAGAAAATCAGCAATGGATTCTTGGGCTCTTTGCACCAAATCAGTTTCTTTGCTTTTCTTTTTACATCACTAAATTGGAGTCGTCTTGGGGAGCAGAATGAACCAAGAATGGCTGCTTTGAGGTGAGCTGGGTTAATTTTAGGGAGTGGACCTGAGGTGTGAAAATAGCACATCCAAGTGCTCTTTTCTTTATCGCTTATCTTTCCTGGCTATACAGGGGAGATGGCAGCACTGTCCTCTTACCGTAAAACTAGAGAGTAGGGCTAGTTCTAGTTGGAACCTTGCTGCACTGAGAGTGTGTGAATAACTGCTTCGTTTATTCTCATCCTATAGATATTGCCAGGGCTGCCATGCAGTTTGGGCACAATGCCTCTAGCTCATCTTGGTCAACACAAAGGCAAACAGTTAAGCCTATTTTCTCTTCTGCATGCTTTTAAACTGTGGGACTTGGGAAGTGTTCTGGAGATAAGGGAAATCACTCCAAAGAGAGAAACTGAGTCTAGTATTTGGAATTCTTTGGTATGTGATTTTTTATATGCATTTCTTTTAAAATGTCATTTGGTGTTTCCTGGAAATGTACAGGTTTGTATTTTTTCAATTGGGTTGAGGGGAAAATGAAGCACAGTCAAAGACAAGCCTTCCTGTTCCAGTTACAGATACTGTTGCCAAAGTGTCTCACAACCTGAGCCTGCTGGGTTCATGAAGACCAACTGTGGCCCATATGAGCAACACACCACAGCAATCATTTATCCCTGTACTCTTAGAAGCTTAGGACTGTGACACTAATTTGACACGTGTGGCACTAAAGCATGTGATTTGTTAAGTTTTTTGTAGCCTAAGAGAATCTACATTTCAGAATTCTAAATTAGTTAATTTCTTGTCTTGGTTCCTATCTTGTGTTGCTCTTGATCAGTTCCTCACCAGCACCACCTATAGTATAAGCACTTAAAATCTCAAGTATAAAAAAAACAGAACCTCTCAGAATGCCTGATCTGAAAATGAGAACAAGATTCTCTTGTGTGCATGTACACATGCTGTCTCTCTCAAACAGTGATTTTATTTGTAAAGGTGCTGATATGCTCAGCCTTCCATATATAACTTAAAATATGGTTTAAGTTTGTGGTGGGTTTTTTTTTCTCTTTAATTGAACTGAAAGTTCTAGTCTGGTGCTTAACTATTTTTTCTACCTTCCAAGTTGGCATGATTCTTCAGAGTATAATACAGATTGTCTGGTTTTCTTTTCTGTAAATGTGCAAATTGTAATTTTACAGTTTGTAGCTGGGGAGTATGCTATTAATCAGAAGTGCCTTTTGATCAAAGCTAAGTATTTCGATGTTGTCTAAAAAACAGTACAGGTAGCATTCTCCTCCTTCCTGGAGCAAAGGAGTGCTGCCAGTACTGCACAGAAGATAAGCCAGGCTACAAGAGAATGTCCTGTTGGTCTCCATAACACCTGAAGCACTCCCCAGTCTTTAGTGGTCCTTTGTTAATAAACCTGACTATTTCATAGCATCAGTGTCTCATTAAGGTAACTCTGCTCTCCCTTCTGTAATGGAAAGATGTGCATATTGCCTCTCTTTACACCCTCCACTCTGCACCCAAACTTTCAAAATATACATGTACATTAAAAGCTTTTTGAAAAACTGAAGCACTGTTTTTATCTTGTGTGAACTACAGTTTTACAAGATAAGCTTTTGAAAAGCTCTCGTTAAAGACAAAAGTACTTACTCTTACCAGACATTGAAGCCGCTGAACTTAAGAAGAGAAATGTAATTTTACTTGCGCAAAGGAGTGAAAGGATCAGTACTGAATAATTTGGAATAAGTCTCTTCAATTATTCTTTATTAGCATGCTATCTTATTTCTTTAAGCTATAATCTGCATTTTATTTGTATAAAAAAGAAGAATGAGGCACTTGTGATTCAAAAGTGTTAAGATGGAACTAGATGATCTTAAGGTCCTTTCCAACCCTAACTATTCTATGATTCTAAGATGAAAAGTATTCAAAGATAATCAGATGACAATCTGAGTTGGCATATATAGGGCATAGCTGTTCTAGAAGCTTATTTTAAACAATCCAGTAAAGGTGAATTCGGTGTACTGTGGTAATGTGCCTCTGAGTAAAGATGAAGCTTTTAGCAAGCCCTCGGCTTCAGAATGAAAGAAAATCACTGTCTCATGGACCTTCACCTGTTTGTGTATGTCAGTGCCCTACTACCTCACATGGTCATCTTTTTCATAAGCTAGATGAAGATCTGAGAAGAGATTCATAAATCTTATCTGCACTAGCAGAGTTAAGCCATTTTCAAAACCTGTTTAATTTAACACAGTTTTAAATCCACAGTCTTATTAAGTTAACAAGCCTTTAGCCTTGCCACTGGGTTCTGTAATCCTCTTACATTTTCTGTTAAGCAGGGGTGGGGGGGGTTGGGGGGAGGAATAGTCAGTAAGTAGATGAATAGATAATCTTTCAGAACACACATGGGTCTTTCAGAAATAAGTTTTGATATCTACACTGAGTTTTGAAAGGTTGAGAAGTACTGATTTGAGCTTTCATTAAGTGTAAGACACACTACCACAGTGCCTACAACTTGAAGAAGTTGTTGAAAGGATTATCACTTTGTTTTGTTGGGGGGGGAGGGGGTGGGCAG
>NW_009913890.1:0-3746 GCF_000696875.1 Nestor notabilis | reverse complement strand
GCTCCATCTGGGGTGGGGGGAAAGGGGAGCAGGACCCTGCACTGGGGTTGGGGTCTGGCTGGAACATGGGCAGCCTTGGGTTGCTTCCTTGGTGAATCCACACCAGCCCCCTGGGCGAAGGGATGCAAAGGGCAAAGGCAGCATCCATCCTGCCTTTTGCCATCACCCTGTGAGCGTTCAGCTTGTGCTGGGGTGGTTGTGTAGAAGTGGTGGCTTTGGGGTGCTTTATTCTGGGAGCAGCTCTGCTCTGAGGGTACCTGTGCTGGCTGGAGGGGGCTTTCAGTGTGGTCCATACTGCCTGAGGGGCTGCATCCTGGCAAACCCCCTCTTGAGCATCCCAAACACCCCAAATGCTGGGCCTGGAGCCAGGGTGCCCTTTTTCAGGAGGAAATCTTGCACTTTGGAAATGGGTCCTGGAGAGGCAGGGAAAGACATGGATTTGGAAGTGTCAAAAATTCAATGGGAGGAAAGGCAGGTTCCTCCAGATGTTTTGGTTCTGATGATATTTTTTAAATACCGTGAAATAATAGACCTTTCTAAATGAACTCACATTCTGACCTGAAAAAACGATCGCTGCCACCCAGCACTGCTGAAATAGGAGTGTTTCAACCCGGTCACAAGGCTGCGCCCGTATGGAAACACTGCCAGTTTTTGTCAACAAGTTTCTATTCTGACATTTTCCACATATCCCCTGGGATTAGTCCAAGCAGCCTGCGGGCCCAGGGCCTGCCAGCACGGCTGGTGCTTCACCACTGCTCCTCCTGCCCACACAGCGAGGGAGCAGAGGTGTGTGGTTGCCCCATCACACGCTGCGACTCGGAGGTGTTCTTTCTGCCCTGGTAACCCTGGGTCTGGACTGGGTAAATTGTGAAACACCACTTGGGATGTCTCACCCTTAGGATAGGAGGGTGGGGAAGGCGAGGGGCCAGCCCACGGCTGCCCCAAGCCTCCTGGGGACTGGTGGGACCAGTTGCCTTCATCTTCTTGGGTAGGTGCTGCTTAACCTGGGTGAAGTTTGGTGAGTCACAGCAGCTCCCTGGCATCAGCTCCCACCCCTCAGAAACCACCATGAGCGTCTCTGTTCTTATCTCTCCCAGCACTTCATACATGGGGCTAGTCTCCTTCCCTGCCTGAGAGTACTTATTTGGGCTGAGTAGATGGTTTGTGGGATAAAAAGCTCAGCAAGGTGCTGGTCTCCACCTCTTCAGGGATAACGAAAAATCCTGGTCCAGACTTGGGAGGCTGAAGACGTGCAGGGGCAGGCACAGAGCACATGCGTATTTCCAGGCTGAATTTGCATCGCTGGGGCCGTGGCTGCGAACAGAAGCAACTGTGTAGGCAGCTGAGGAGGAGCCTGTCCAGCTGCCATCACGTCCTGCTGATGCACCAAGGCTCAGCAGCTTGCACGTGTGCTCGTGGTAATTTCTGGTTCTAACTGTGGGGCACCGAGGGGGTGCATTGGAATGCCCCAGTGCACAAAGCGGAGCTCTGGGTAGGGTTTCTCCTGCTAATGGAGGAGAAAATGCAGGGCTTTGGTCACATCAGGCTGAGGCATCAAGCCAGCAAGGCAGCGATGGGGTTTGAGGATGTGCAGTGAGCACACCCTCATCTCTAAGCACCCCATATCCCATCCTGGTGCTGCAGGCTCTGTTTTGCTGTGCTCACCATGGCAGCTCCAACCCTACACTTCTATAAATCACTAACTTTCAGAGAAGAGGCTGTACCAAATGACGTTACACACTTCCTTCAGCCCACAGGCACATCTATGAGGCTGCCTGCCTGAGGCCCTGCCTTTGCCGCCCCAAAGCTTGCTTATTTTAGCTTGATTTTAGCTCGATTTTAGCAATTCCTCAGTTTCTCCCATCTTGCCTGTGCAGGCTGCACAGGATGTGTCCCTGCTGCTGAGATCTCCCATCTGAGCTCTTCTTCATCTTCCTCTGCCCCAATATACTGATAACTTGCACCAGGGCAGTGCTTGAACAGCCAGAAACTTTTGTGTCCAGCTGCTTTGGAGCAGAACAAGGGCTTTTCAGGCCATTGTAGGGATGGGATCCATGGGTGCAATAACTCATCCCTCTCTCCCTAACCAGAAGAGCATGGAGATCTGGGAGCACATGGGGCTGAGGAGGCTTGCAGAGGGCTGGAGATGATGGGACTGCGGCAGCAAGGGGACTTCTGCCCATGCAAAGACAGGAAAGCAGGGGCAGTGTGTGGCAGCCCTTTCTGGGGCCGCTTCGGCTTGTTCTGAAGTTTGCCCTGATGTCTTTCTCGGTGTTATCACCATCTCTGCCAAGGAGAGGCAGTGGCTGGAGGCATCTCAAGGGCTTTGCCTGGGAAAGCGAGTTTAGGAGCCTTAATCTCACGCTCAGCTGATTTGCCGTAAATGGGATAACAGCTGGCCAAGCCTCGAGTTAATTTGTACCAATGGTCATTTAAAGTGTTTGCCAAAGCTTATGGATAAGAGAAGTATTTATGCAAGCTGTTAAAGTGTCTCCTCTCTCTCTCCAGTTCCAGCTGGTAAGGACTGGGTGGGATGGGGTGGGTACAAGGCAGTGTGGGGTACTAGTGCATGGGATTTCCAACTGGGACCCTGCTTGGTCTGTGCAGGGTGGTCTCGTGCGCAGACAGGATCATCCATTTTATTTTTGTTTCTTTTATTTTCAGAAACACAAACTGGGAAAAAAATAAGGAGGAGAAGATTTTGCTGGGAGGTTTTTGGGTGATGAACTGGCTGGTGGTGATGCAGAGCTGGTGGCTCAGGCAGTAGAGAGAGTGTGGTCTGTGTTTGCATCCTTCACCCTGCTCATCATTTGCTATCTGTTTGCTTTTGTGAAAGAGAACTCACAAAGTCATCAATCCATCTGTGCTTGTTGCTTTTCTTCAATGCAAATTGAAGATGTTGAGCCAGATCTACTGAGACCTCATGACTTGGGCTTTGCATGCATGAGATAGCTCAGAGAACTGTTTGAACTGCAGAGGATCTTGTATGTGTTGGAAAAAAAAAGATATCACAGACTCTTCTGGTGGGGATCTAGGTCACGCATGCTTCTGCCTTGAGGTAGAGCAGCCATTTCAAGTCATTCCTGCCCCTGCCTGTGTTTTTCCAAGCAATAAAGTGTGGGTTAACCTGTCTTTACAGTCCTTTATTCTCTTGTTTTTCCCCACAGCAAAGTGGAGGGGGGAAGGATGAGAATGGGGGAGTAAAACCTTCACCCAGACTGCTTGTGAGAAGACGGAAAGCATGTGATGCTGGGGGCTGGAGGCAAGGGGCTCTGCTCGCCTTCTGGCTCCAAATACCATGCTCCAGCCATGCCTGTGCCTCTCCCCTATTCCGTCCCTGTCCCCTGGCTGCTCCAGGGCCTCAAAGTGAAAACTAATCCCAGGGAATAACTTTCGTCCCTGCTCCCGGGTGGGAGGAACCAGGCTATTTATTCCTCACACTTAAGCCTCCGCAGTGAATCAGTGGCACAGTTGTTGCTGCCGGTGCAGGGTGGGCAGCAGCACCCGTCACGGTCCCTGTCTGCTCCCTGCCCTGCCTGCATGGTCCCGGCCGGCCTTGCTGCTAAATAAGGATGAAAGTCTAAAAATAGCCCTGGTTTGGACAAGCCAGGCAACCCTTCCCAAGGCTGGGAATGATATGGGGAGGCCAGACAGTGTCAGTGTGCGAGGGGGTGCAGAGCTGTCTATGGGGAAGAGTCCCACAAGTGGGTCCTAATCGTGCTGTGGGAGGGGAGGTCTGAGACCTG
>NW_009913889.1:400-13549 GCF_000696875.1 Nestor notabilis | reverse complement strand
GTGCGGAGCCAGCCGCGTTAAACGCTGCATTTCTCGGTTCTTGAACGGTTATTTGCCCGCAGTTACGGTGCAAACGGGCACGCGACCGTTTTGTTTCACCCCCCCTCTTGCGGCAAATCGAACTGTAATTCCCTCTTAGCGCTTTTAATGAGTAGCCGTCTTTAAAGGATAGTCCTATCAAGTATTCAAGTTACGCTCGTTTTCGGTTGTCCCTCTCCATGAGGCCACTTCGGGATTATCCTACTTAAGGGAAAACGGGCAGTGTGTCTGTTGGTGTTTATTAAGGATGTATTTGCAGTGCAAAAGCTGATTTTTAAAGAAGCTCTAAATTAAAAGACTCGCAAATTAAGATTTCTCGGGAGCTTTGCATTCTGTTGTGGTATTGAAACACAGTTAAATTCTAAATATCGTTTATTAAATGAATAAGAACTGATGATTTTACAGACTGAAATGTGCTGAGACACATTTCAGCTTTGTCTGTATAGCTGTGAATTGTTGTGACTAACTGGTTTGTGTGTGGGACGTTTGCAGCCAGGTTCGGAGATGGATTGTACGACTCCTACATGAGGATAGATCAAATTAGGTACCAAGAGGCTACAAATGAAGAACACAGCCCCGCAGGACTTCCTGCCCTGGGAAGAGCTAATGTGAGTATTTTAAAGCCGTCTGGGTCTTCAGGTTGTGTTGTGTGGAAGTGAGAACTGTCAAGGAGTTAGATATCTCTCTACAAAGAATAAATCAAAGTGGGATGTGCAGCTTTGTAGCAGTTTATTAACACGATTGCTTATTGCTTTTACTAAGCCTAGAAATGATGTGTTACTGTGTTCAACATAGAGCTTACTAGGCAGCCTCAGAAATCCTATCTTACTATCCTCAGCCCATTGTAATCAAGACAGTTGTTTTCCAGAAGGTTGAAGCATTGTGCCATGTCACCTTGTACGCTGGTAAGTATGTAAATCCACAGATGCTTTGTTTTACCTCGTACACGGTTCCATTTTAGCTTCCCTCATGAAAATGCAGAGAGATAAGTACTTGGGAACAGTAGGAGGAGCAGTGTGGGTTTGCATGGCTGCCAAACATCTCACAAAAGTATCTTTCTCCTCAGAAAACTTTGCCATTATCTGCTGCTTTGCTTGCTAGCAAAAGAGCTCTTTATGGAGTGAAGGTGTTAACGTGCTTCTTCGTAAGCATACTGTTTCCTCAGCAGATGTGGAGTTACGAGAGCTTTCCCTTCAGCTGAGCACTCGTGCTCATGTTTAGCTGTACAGTGATCTGACCTTTATATGCTTTTTAAACGTGATTTGGCTCTCATTGAATTCTGGCAGAAGCGAAGAACCTTGAGCTTAAAAAAACCCCACTTTCTAAGAAGTGAAAATAGACTCTTCACCGAGTCAGAAGCATTTGAAGATCATCACCTCGTGGGAATGTACTGCAGCAGATATTAGCTTGGTCCATGCCGTTCACTGGGCAAACTCAGTAGCATGGGTCTGTGTTTTCCCTTTTTGGCAATACTGAGAGCGAGCAGAGGAAATACAGAGATTTGTTGAGTAATGGAGTTTGAAGAGCAGTGGGTTGTTTGGGGTTTTTTGCAGGGACGTGGCAACTTTTAAGCTGCAGTTTTTAAGTCATGGTGTAACTTGAGTTGTTCATAACCAAGCAGAAACCGGAATGGAACTATCTAGTTAAATACAAATATAACTATAACTCTGTGACTATTGTGCTTCCCACTCTTCATCTGTATTTTGTCCATAAAGCCTGTTTACTTCTTAAGGCAAGATTAAGGATTATAAAGTGCTTAGTTTGGCCATGATGACACATCATAAAAATACAACCCTAGTGGTATCTTGTGAGCAGGAAGTGAGATGAAGCGTGCAAGGATGAACACCACGGTGCTCAGTTTTAATGCGAAAATATCTGGAAAGAAGTGATACTTGTTTTCCTTCATGCAAGATTTTGTTATTACAATGTAATGTTCCATGACAGTTCAAGGGTTCTGATGTCTGCAGCTGTACATTCTTTTCATCTCGGCTATAAGAGAACACAAACATCTCTGCTTTGAGAGTACATGGCTTTAATTCAGTTTGTTTAATTCAGAAAACAACCAATGCGCTTGTGCAAAACCAGTTGTGTGGGAACTGGGTTAAATGTTTCTTTCTCAGTTAAAATAGTTCTGTAAGTATGTGAGAATCTTTTTTGTCAGTTGAATTTCTTGGCTGCAAATAGCACTTTATCAATAAAACAAAACCTGTGCAGCCTGTGATTTGTAAAAAGAAGCTGTTGAAAGAAAGCTCGTGGTCCCCAGAAGTCATCTGACTTTGAGTGTAGCTCTTCTGAGTTCAAGTTAAGACTGATCTATATTTGTGTCTCCTTGTCACGTGGCAAATGATTTTGGTCTTCTGAGGATGAAAATGGAGTTCTTGCTGCTTGAGTGGCTGTTGAGTTGGGTTTGAGATCCCAAGCTGTAGTTTCCTCATTAAGAAAGAGTTCCAGGACAAATGGAATTATGAATCCCGCCCTTATTTAGGGATTCAAAGGTACCAAATGTTTGCTACAAACAGCAGCATTAGCAACAGCAGTTGCTGATGTAGCACTGGTTGCAGGGCTTGAGCACTTCATCGTGTTGCTACAACTGATGATGTTCAGACTGTTAACACCATTTTTTGGGCTTCTACTATAGGACAGGCTTGGTTTGGTTTGGTTTTCCCCTTCTCTCCTGTCCCCCCTCATGAAAACTTCAGAAAACAAACAAGTGTGAACCTTGTTCTGTGCTTATGTTTCTCTCCACACTCTCTGTTGGAGTCTGCTGGACTAAATAGTCTTTTAGGCAGCTCTGAACATATGTTATTCTTATCTCAGAGGTTCAGCCAGGCTCCGAGAAAAAGGCGTTTATTCGAAGCTACCAGGGTTGGGCTTTGTTTTTGTCTCTCAGGCTTTCTGGAAAGGCGTGTCCCTTCCAGTGTACTGTATTTTTGGGGTTGATAGGGCCCAGAGTAGTGCAACTTGTTAGGATATATCCGACAGCCCCTACTCACCATTGATAAGGACTGACTTCTGCAGGAAATGCCATTTTTGGGGGGCTTGCGAGCAAGAGTTAACATTTCAAGGCAGCACCAACAAACAGACTCTTTAAGAGATGTGTGTAGTTGTTTTTGGCAAGAACATTCACTTCCCTTATTTACCGAGTGTGCCGAGATGTTGGATTGTATGTAACTAAAAAGGAATTTGGTTTTATTGCTGTGGATCTGCAGGTTTATTTATATTTTTTGCTCGATTCCTCTGTAGTTATTTTGGTTTTCAGGGCTTCGCTTTGGCATGTGCCTCAAGTCTTTATTTTTAGATTAAAGGCCAAAATGGAAAACAGATGTTGCTCCTCTAAGGCATGGCTTCTGCAGGGTTGCATGGGATAAGACACCACCTCTCTGCTGTTGATCAGCATGGAGCATCAGTGAGTAGACAAGGGGGATAACTGCTCTTATAGTAAGGAGCAGAGCTGCAGGGAGTTCAGCATTTACTAGACTGTAAAAATAACACTCTGAGTCATTTCACAGTGCTTTTCTTGCCTTTGATATGCTCATTTCAGATGTAAATAGCTTAATATATGGCGGTGAGAGGCAGTGGTTACAGACTACTGTCAACTAAGTTGGAGTAAGAGGTTTCAATTATTCAAAGTCTGTCTTAAGATACTTGTGTGGTTCTCATGATTTTCAATGGAGTTGTGGATATGATGGTATTTCCCCTTCAAAAAAAACCCACTTACTTACTCTTAAGTGTGGTTCATCTTGCTCTGTCACCCTTCTGCTCCTCGCTCAGCCCATTCCACCAGCCTCATGTCACCTGCTCTCATTTCTTTGTCTTCCTCTGGCACACTTGTCTCTGCCCTATTCCTGATGCTTCTCTGTGCATTGATGTTACATTGCATGTTTCAGACAGGTGCAGCTTGCATCTGTCCTTGGTTGTGTTTGCTGCACCCACGGTTCGAGCTAAACATAGCTACTCCCCGGCTGTTTGCTGACTGGAGCATACTAGGAGAGATAGGTACTGTGTCCTTGTGGAGTGTCTGACTGTCCAGGGTTTACCCTTTATGGACTTAAAAGTACATTGGTGCTTGTTTTAGTAAGCTGCATTCTCTCTTTGTACCCTTCTATAACTATGCTTGTAACTCAAGTGAGTTTAGGGCACGCATTTTACCTTCATTCCTAATAGAAATGCAAAACCTGTTGATGTTTTACACGGTGTTGATTTTATTCTTAGTCTGTGCTTTAAATGGTAAAATAAAGCTTTTCTTTTTTCTCTTCTCTCATCTATAGGTTTCTAGCAACAAACTTGCGATGAAGGATCACTCTCTGACTGGAAGTCAGGTCAAAGTGGAGCAATTATTTGAGGACTCTGGGAACAGAAGGAGCAGCACCCTTCAGACTACGGGAATTACTAGTTCGGAAAGATCTCTTCCTTCACTGACAAAAGATAAAAGCATAGAGAGCATAAGCACTTCGAAAGGTAGTGGTGGTTCCTCAAAAGCACATAAAGCCATTTCCCAAGCTCCAGAGCAAGCTGTCAAACAGTACAAACATCAGTTGTCTGCTTATGAACAGCAAGAGATATTTAATTTTTCTGAGATATACTTTGTGGGTCCAGCTGCAAAAAAGAGGCAAGGGGTAATCGGTGGCCCCAACAACGGAGGCTACGATGACGAACAAGGCAGCTACATTCACGTGCCCCACGACCATCTTGCTTACAGGTATGAAGTTCTCAAAATCATTGGCAAAGGCAGTTTTGGACAAGTTGCTAAAGTCTACGACCACAAACTCCACCAACACTTAGCCTTAAAGATGGTGCGCAATGAAAAGAGATTCCATCGCCAAGCAGCAGAAGAAATCCGCATTCTGGAGCATCTGAAGAAGCAGGATAAAACAGGCAGTATGAATGTTATCCACATGCTGGAAAGCTTCACCTTTCGGAACCACATCTGTATGACGTTTGAACTCTTGAGTATGAACCTGTACGAGCTGATTAAAAGAAATAAGTTTCAGGGCTTCAGTATCCAACTGGTACGCAAGTTTGCTCACTCAATCCTGCAGTGTTTGGATGCCCTTTATAGAAACAAAATCATACACTGTGACTTGAAGCCAGAAAACATCCTCCTAAAACAGCAAGGGAGGAGTGGAATCAAGGTTATAGATTTTGGGTCCAGCTGCTTTGAGCACCAAAGAGTCTACACGTACATTCAGTCTCGATTTTATCGGGCACCAGAGGTAATTTTGGGAAGTCGCTATGGGATGCCCATAGATATGTGGAGTTTTGGCTGTATTCTGGTGGAGCTACTGACTGGATACCCTCTCTTTCCCGGAGAGGATGAGGGAGACCAACTGGCTTGTATGATGGAACTTCTTGGAATGCCACCTCAGAAGCTTTTGGATCAATCCAAGCGAGCCAAGAACTTCATCAACTCTAAGGGTCATCCTCGCTACTGCACTGTGACTACACATGCAGATGGAAGAGTGACCCTTAATGGGAGTCGATCGCGCCGGGGTAAAATCCGAGGTGCTCCAGGGAACAAAGACTGGGTGACAGCACTGAAAGGTTGTGATGATCCCTTGTTTATAGAGTTCTTGAAGGAATGTCTCAGCTGGGATCCTTCCACGCGCATGACACCGGGTCAAGCTTTAAGGCACCCTTGGATTTGTAAACGAACGCCCAAACCACCCAGCACTGACAAACCCTCCACTAAGAGGATTTCTAACTACACAAGTTCTTTCACAGGAATAGGTTCCAAGTTGCCTCCTGTGGTTGGAGTAGCCAACAAGCTGAGGGCTAACTTAACCACTGACTCCAGTGGAGGTATACCTCTATGTACTGTGCTACCCAAACTGGTCAGCTAATGGAAAATGATGCATTTCCAGAATACATCCCTTGTATTTTAATTGTTAATAATGTGTAAGGAAGTTAAATGCAGAGGTTTTTAATGGATTTACTTTTTATTAGAGGCTAAATCTCAACTACAGAAAGCTCCATCAAAATGTATGCATTTCAAGGGCTAACTTTTAATCCAACTGTTTCACTCACAATGTGGTGCATATATTACCTGACTGGGTAGGTCAGCTCAAGCTGTTGAGTAAAATGACAGTTTGGCAGACACGCTATTTAATAATGCTGGGTTAGAAATCAAACTGATTCTAATCAGGACAGTGTAACAGATTCCTTTGCTTAAGACAGCAAGGGAAGTGGATTTAAAATACATGTTTCAGTTCATCTCCAACTGAACTCTTTTTATTCTGGGGAGAGTTTTTACATCAGTTGTCAAAAGCACAAGTGTGTTCATGTAATGCATTAGGAACTTACTTGCAAACTGCTAACTTATGCTTAAAGAATTTAATTTCTTTGCACTGATTTCCCCTCAATCTATCCTGACTGAGATTTTTAAAGCTACCATGGGATGTAGACACCAAAGGAATTTGGTGTTGCAGTTTTATCGTCTGAATATTACTTTTTTTTCTCCAAAGGAGCATAGAAATGCCCTGAAACACGGGATATAGCTCAATCCAACTAACAGCTTCTCTACAGTTTATTTCCTGTAGAAGTGTATGGAAACTGGGAGGGGAATTCAGGATCAGGACTGGTCCATCCCACGTGTGGGCTAATGAATCAATTACATGTTTCTTTGGAGCTCAGATTTACACTTTTTCAGCATCAGTTCTGTCAGGTGCGTGTGTTTGTTTTCCTGTGTTGTTCCCAAACCAAAAATGTTGAATTTAAAGAGCTGGTTTATACACCCCTTTGAGATTCTGGTCAGCTTAATGTCTATTTTTTAACCTATAGAGTGAATTCCTTTGCATTACATGGAGCTCTTTTAATACAAAGCAAACATGCCACCCCTATCAGACAGTACAAGTTTGTAAGGCCTAGGGCTGTAAATAGAAACTGGGAATGAAGGGGCACACCTAATAGCTGGAAGCATGCTCTGAAATCTAAGCCTAATCTGTGGAATACCAGGAAAAGATTGAGAAGGTGCAAGAACTGGTGGATCCAAACCAAAACACGCCACGGGAGGAACTGCTTTATTTCTAATCATATTCCTTCAGGTCCTTGAGAGAGAGACATGTCTGTGTTTTCTCATTCTTGAAATCTGTGAGCTTGTATTTCCTCTTCCTTTATCTTCCCAGAACATGAAAAGGTGGCGTGACCTGTAATGACAACAGCACAACTTGTTCGGGTTGTTACTTCTTGCAGCCACATGGCCCGAGTCCATTTGCAAAGCCATCTGATCTCTTGCCAGGTGCCTGCATGGAATTTTAAACACAATGTAGAGCTTTTCTGACCAGAAGGTTTTAAATTGGGTGAGTTTCTCTGTAGCAGGTTTTCAATGTAAAAAAAAAGGGATTATCAGGGGGATTTTTAAAATGAGGTGACCGCATGTTCCATGCAAGACCCTCCCTCTGAGAAGATGGGGCTGCATTTTCTCCTCTGCTCTGTTTAATTACAGCACTGGTGAAATGCTGGGTGGAGACTTGTATAAAACATCAGAAAGACAGAGCCAAAGCTCCAGACTTTCCAAGGCTGTTGTTTCAATGGAGACTCTCATGTATGTGGCTTTTCTGAGGTCTTCTGTTTTATGAGTGTAAGGTCAATAAGCTTAGTAATAATAGTAAAATAACAGCCTAGCCTTTATCTGTGCAGCAGAGTAGTACCAGGGTTTATTGTATGTTCATGGCTCACTTCATAATAATACATGACTGGTATATTTTTCTTTTGATGGGTTTAGCAAAGTTTTGTTTGAATGGAGAATTGGGGAAGTGGATTTTGGGGGGAAGTGGCAGCAGATACCATTGATTTTAGTAGAATTGCTAATAGATGTGGCACGTTTTCAAAAGCCAGAAACATTCTTCTTCCTCCTCTGCCCTTTATCTATGCATTTAGTAACAAAATATACCTGGTGAGTGAGGAGAAAGAAACCTTTCAGGAGCAATAGCTTGTTAGGAAAGACGCATAGGAAAGCACTTTGTATAGAGAGCATAAAGTGATGGTGGTGTCTGAGCCTGGCAGGAGGCAGTGGAGTGTTGGTGTGCTAGGAGCTGTGCAAACAGGTCTTCTCTTAGGAACACAGAACAGTATTTTGGTTCTAAGCTGTTTTCATGTATAAAATGCCAAATGTAGAACTAACCCTTCTCTTGTGACTTCTGGGAAGTAATTGCTAGAGGGTAACTTCTAATGAGAGAGCCTCCAGTGGGCACACAGTAACCTCACTTAAGGCTGGTGCTGTAAAGCTGTAGCTGAAGTAATTCGCTGGCAAGAACTAATTCCTTTTTACCTAGAAAATGTGTTCAGCATAACCTGACTGCACAAGGTGCCTGCAATGAGTTGTGTATGTGTAAGACTAGATCTTTCTTACTGGGGACTACTGCATTTTAAAATCAAGAGCATAGTTAGCTCTTTTGCTAATCTGGGGCTCTTGTCTGTTCAGCCATAGTAGGTGAGGAGGAGAAGGAAGCAGCCTCAGCAGTTTTTACTGTGTTAAAAAGGATTTCTTCATCAGCCAGGGAATATTTTGGCCTTGTTTCCAGTAAGCCCCATTTCTTTATGAAATGTTTGCTTTCAGTGAGTAGACGCAGTATCCCAGCACTGGGAGAGCCCTCCATGTGAGCTAATCCATCTCCTAGTAGGGAGAGAGCTGAGGAATCGTCCCTACAAGCAGTTAACTTGTGTTCCCTGTGAATTAGCACAGGAGCTGCCCACAGCCACGTGTGGAGGGTTGGACCATGGCCTGTGTGGTTGGATGGTGTCATTTAAAAAGTGGTCTAAAACTGAACTTGTCTAAATAGATCACCAGAGCAGCTTTTGGTTTTGTGGTCCCTGCTTTGCGGGTTTGTTAACCTGCCAGCGCTGGTGAGGTTCCACTGGAACCTCAGCTGTGTTCTAGGAAATCAGCACAAAACAAATGCACATTTACTTGGGTTTACAGCGAAACAGCCATCACATTTCTGTTCTAAACGTTCCTGACAATGTTCCTTCTGGTTTACTAAGCTGTTGTTGTCTTTGTGTTGTAAATAACATGCTCTCTTTATTGCCTGCATTTCTACCTGTTTGGTTTAGCAATATTTTTATTGGAACAAATGCCACCTTGAGCATCACATCTGACAGATACACGTTGCTTTTATACTGGGGTCCAAATAGTTAATGCCTGTCCAAGTTGCAGGGAGAAACTTGGGTTTAATGGAGCTGGGTGGCACAGGGAAGGTTGTCTTCCCTGCGGAGCACAGTGCTGCAGGCACAGACCCAGCCAGGCTGCCTTTAGTTCTTTGCAGGTTTGATCTTACCAACACCAGCTGCTGAACGTGAGGCTTGTTTTCCAACTGTGACCTGATCCTAGAGATCTGTGTGTACAAGAGATGCTCTTCACTAGAGGTTTTTTATCCTTCCCATCCAGCTTGAATAGGAGCTCCCATTGTGCAGTGACCTGAGAATTCACAACAGGCTTACTGGAAAGCTTTACAGAAGCTCTTCCCTGTGAGGGTGCTGAGGCGCGGGCACAGGGTGCCCAGAGAAGCTGTGGCTGCCCCATCCCTGGCAGTGTTCAAGGCCAGGTTGGACACAGGGGCTTGGAGCAACCTGCTCTAGTGGAAGGTGTCCCTGCCCAGGGCAGGGGGTTGGAACTGGATGAGCTTTAAGCTCCCTTCCAGCCCAAATCCGTCTGGGATTCTGTGACTTTGGTGGAAGAGTGTGTTGCTCAGTGTGAAATTCCTTACAATCCTTCTGCCCTGTTAGGACTTTCATGAAGTTGAAAGCTTCTTAAGCAGCATTTTATCAGCAGAGGTTCTTTGCAACACTCGCGCTTTAAAACTACCTCCAAACTAAACCTGGGGTCCTTTTTAAAGGGATACTCACTGCAGACTACAGCTCTTTCTATTTTTTCTTGTCTAATACTAATAGCTGTTTTGGCTGTGAAACATACACATGATGATCTCAGCAATGTCTTACTAATCCTAGCCAGACAAGCGAAAGGCTGATTCTGCACCCGACCATCTCTGCTGAAATGTTGGATCCAAATCCCACAGGCTGCTGTGGAAGTGGAAGCCAAAGTCCTGTGGATCACTCTGCGGTGCTTCCCTGCAGCACCCAGCTGAGATCCAGACCACACTGTGCAGGAAGCCTTTGCTTCAGTGAGAAAACCAGGAGCTCTGACAGTCCTGACGTAACAGTTGGACTCGATGGCCTTAAAGGTCTTTTCTAACCCAGTTGATTCGGTGTTGAGCACCCGGAGCTGAGGGTTCCTGGCAGTTCTGTAAACTGGACATCATGGGCTTGTACTTGGAGCTTCCCACAGATACCACTTGATGTTTCTTAGGCTTTATTTTTATTGTTAACTCGATAAGGGTTTGGGGAGATACATACTCTTCATACTTCCCATACAAGAGCCCTTCTGCATTCTAAACTCCACTGACAGAGCTTTTTAACCCTCCTGTAACAGGTAAAACCCTTGGGCCATCAGAGTAGTCTTGGGTAGGTGAACGCTGTCCCTGCACTGGGGGACTCCACATGCAGTTCTTGCAGACGGGCTGACTGGGTCAGGAAGTCGGTGTTGCTAAAGACTAACCCCTGTTCCCCATCCAGAGAACTGTGCCTTATTATTTTACCAGCCTACATCTGTCTCGGTGCAATCAAATGACTATTCAGGGGTTCTTACACACTGCAGATGTTCATTCTAAATGTCAGTGTCTGAAGACTTTACAGGTTAGCCTTTTTATTGTAAGTATTGTGATGAAGTGTAATATGGTGGGGATTGTAGGAAACATTTAAGGTGCATGTGACTATAACTCCGTGAAGGAACACTTTGGGAATAAGTCAGTCTCAAGCTATTGTATCTCAATGTAATGAACAGATATTTCCTCGAGTTGTATTCCGGTTCATTTTTAAAAGGAAAATAAAAACAGAATTTTCTTTAGCAAAGTCCTAAAAGTCTTTGATTATGGTTCTTTAAAGTATTCATTGTTTCCAGATGCTGTAACTTGCCTTGGATTGCCAGACACTACCTTGTGGGGCACTGTCCTGGGCTTAAACCACGACAGGCACTTAACTGGAGCTGACTGGAACGTTCTCAGGCTCGGTGTGAGTCGCTCATTTCAGTGTGTCTGTGCTAAACGTGAGGAATGCTCTGATCTGACAAATGCTCTTCTCCTTAGCGGGGCTGGAATTAGAACACGGCGCAGTTTGGCTGTGACATTCTTCAGTTGTCACTTTCTCATTGAGCCCACTGGTGATCTTTTTAAAGCCCAGAATCCTGCTTATCCCTGGGCTGAAAGGAGAAATCCAGTAATAGCCACTTAAAGAAGATTTGCTTTTATTAGAAACCTATAAATGGGAAACCTACACTACACGAGTGGATATTGGAATAGTTGGAAGATGAAATCATGCTGAAATAAAGAGGTCTTTAGCCAGGACCTGTATGATCAAACAATGCATACATGAAGTGAGATTTGAGGGGTGGGCAGCCAGCTGTGAAGTCATCACCCAGGAAAGGTCATGCAAGTAATTCACACCAGAGCTTCTCTGCTCTCAAAGCCATAAGCACAGGGTAAGTATGTGCAAGCAAGCAGAGGGGTATTCCTTTGCCTGAGGCTGAATCTCTGAGCCATGAGCCGTATATCCCCTGTATATCCCCTTCACCATTCCCTTCATTGCTGGTGCCCTCTGTGGAGCTCAAGGAGTAATGAGCTTTTGGCATGGTTTGTTCTTGATGCTGCCAGCTTGTCTGACATGGGATGGGAAAGGGCTGGAGACGGGCAGGCCCTCCAGGCTTGGGGTAATGAATGTGCCTAAAGAAATGTGCTGCCCACCTTTTCTTCCGTGCCAGAGGATTTAGATGCTAATTTCTTCTTTAGATACAGATAAATGTGGAAAAAGCAGGGGTGGTTTAAGACGTTTTTGCCTCTTACACCCCCCGTGCAGGACCCTGGGCACTGGGAGCTGGTAACTCTGTTTTCCAACACCTTCGGGATCCCCACACCCCAGCGATCCTCAAAAATGCACCTCTAGAATCACAGAACAGAACCACAGACATTGGGCTGGAAGGGTCTTTAAAGCTCATCCAGTCCCAACCCCTGCCATGAGCATTATAACACTGGTTATTTTGGAGGGGAGCAAACGGCCCAGCTTCCATTTCCCAGCCATTGCGGCTGGTTTTGCAGTGCCAGTTGTGTGGAGCTGAGCTGCTGAGGGCTTGGGTCCATGCTCTGCCTGCAGTTAGTTGTGCAGCAGCATTTTACCTCCCTCATCGTCTTCTTTCTCGCTCTGTGGGACACTGGTGGTGCTGTCAGAAGAAGCAAGAAGATGGCAGGAGAATAAAAGAGAGGCGAGACCTCCAGGCTGCAGTTCCTTCTTTTCCCTGGCTGAGTGGAATCACATGCTTTGCTATAACTGTTTCCAGACCCCTCTTCAGCACTCACACGACTAAGCATGATCCTTTGACACATCCCCATGTGATGCGAAAGGCACAAGAATGGCACAAACCTTTATAAAGATTCCTCAGTGAGTTTTGTTTCCTATCAGAGTGAGCGCAGAGCTTCACTCCTCATTCACACTGTTGGGTCCGACTGCACGCAGTGGGTAGAACACAGCCTGTATGAAATGCTGTTTGAAATCCTTTCTCAGGTTCTTGGTCTTTTTCCATGGCCCTTCCTGTGAACTGGAAACAGAAAGATGCTTTAGTTTCTCACAGGGCCACAACAGATGCAGCTTTTGGTGGGCCCCATTCCAGGTGGCTCCCCCCTTCCTTTCCCTCGTGCAGGAAACTGCAGCCCTGAGCATGGAGCAGAGAGGGGTCTCTGTTGCAGCGTGGCTGTTTTCTCACATTGCATGTAACCAGGTTAGACTCATCTATCAACACATCTGCTGGCCGTGGAGCTTGTGTCTTCCACCCGGATTCTGCCACTGTGTTGGCACAGTGCTTGTCCCAAGCCCAAAGTGCATCCGAAGAAGCCCACATCAATCCTCTGACTCCCTTTCCCTGTCTGTAAGGTGAGAATAACAGCTGGGAAGGAACTAGCACGCAGCAATGTGGGTGCTGTCTTCCGAACATCGGGGTACAGCCTGGTTCATAGAATCCCAGCCTGGTTTGGGTTGAAGGGACCTTAAAGCTCCTCCAGCTCCAACCCCCTG
>NW_009913889.1:0-299 GCF_000696875.1 Nestor notabilis | reverse complement strand
CAGCACCCTCATGGTGCGGGACCACTGGAATGAGCCTTTTCAAGCCTGTCTCTGCATCCTGCTGGCTCTGTATCCAGCATGTCCCAGTGTACACCAGCATCCATAAGGCCGTGGTGCATGGAAAGGCAGCGCTGACGTTGCTGGGACCAGGGGACTCTCAGACCTGCATGGAAATGTAGCACAGGGAGGCTCTGGGGCACAGCCTGGGGAGCTCCCATCCCGAGCAACCCCCCTTTCAAATGTAGACACATCTCTTTCACCCAAATACGTATTTCTGGCCTCAAACCAAACCCTCGACC
>NW_009913888.1:21111-28308 GCF_000696875.1 Nestor notabilis | reverse complement strand
AATAACTTTGGGCGCAGGCAGGAGCGGCAGTGGTTTGAAGGCAGAGACCGCGATTGTACCACTGACACACGCAACCGATGATGTGCGAGTGGCCCAAACTCGCCTCCCGTCAGAGATGCCTGAAGTACCTCGCTGCTGAGTTATTGACAGTATTTTATGTGCGACTTCCTCCTATCACATCTACAGCAGCAGCCTGAGACATGAAAATCATCACAACAGGGCTTTCCAATTCCCCTTACTCCTTCTGCCCAGTGGGCAGCTATTCCAGCTGAGTTCAAGATGAACGCTTCTTGAGTTGTGAATACCTCCCATCAGGTTCTTGAAACACTTGCTATATTCTGGGGAGGGGGTGAGTGGGCACACAATGATAGCCAGCAGTGGTCATCTCTGCATGTCCAAAGCACCACTGCTCACACAGAAAGGAGATCCTGTTGGATCATTCCCAAATATGTCGCTTGGAAAAATGATGGAGGCTGAATGGGGGATTTACTGTACTTGGTGGAATTCAGTAAGAATAATAAACTGTGCTCCTGGAGAGCAAGAGGAGGAGAATCCCACCAAGTTCTCCAAACATGCAGTAACCCAAGCCACTGTGTCGTGGACGTAAATGTCCTCATATTTGTCTGAAAATTCTCTGGCCAGCTGTCTTCCTTCTTTCCATGTTATTCCCTAATGAGCTGCAAAAATCCATTAGGAGTACGACAAGCCCAGCATTTATTTCTAGCTATCACAGGTGGCAAGGGTTAATAAAAGACATCCGTATTCTCAGATAGCTACAGATAAAATTTGGACCATGCTATTTAGGCCACTTTCCTCCTCCCAGCAGTGCTGTCCCACATTCAAACTAATTAACAGCAAGATCTATGCTGTGCAACGATGGCAGGAGCAGGATCATGTTTAGAAATGGTACAATCTTATATATGCCAATTGCTGATGTCCTCGTTTACTGAGGCTCATAGAGTTCTGTGAAGAACTCTCTTCTCAGAGGATCGCAGTTCAAAATGATGTGCACAAGTTACAATCTTTTTCCATCTTCTGCTGAAAAAAAAAGTTTGATTCCTTGCATGTTGTATTTACAGTTTTAAGCCTCAGATTTTCTTCTTCAGATCTACATCAGTAATTAAAATTACTATCTCCTTTCTAGTACAAAACCTAATTTATATTCAGCCCTAAATTACAGTATTGTTTTTCTATTCATCCTAAAACAATTGAACACTGGATCTTTAGATAGGAACAAGTATTACATATGCTCTTTCTCACAGAAGATGAGTGTAGATTTCTAACTAGTCTCAGGAAGCATCCACAGCTTTCTGCCTGTGGTCTTTAGACCTGGGGATGCATCACACAATCCAGGAAAGGTAACTAAGATGCTTAAGTCCATCACCAGTTGGCTGAAATTATGTCTTTGGGGTCTGCATTTGAAGTATTTAGAAATACTTCTAAAACTGAAAAGCATTGCAAAGTCACTGTTCTAAGTTGCTGTGTGTAAAAAGCCAGAAGATTGTTCTAGGAGTAAGATCAGTGTACGCAGGACAAGGTTTGCATATGTTGATAATAGCCCAGAGAGCTGTCTACTTTTCTTTCTATACCAGTTGGTCTGAAAAAAGCTATTTCTTTTGTTCTGAAGCAGAAACTACTGAAGCTAAATGCAACTTGAGAGTAACTGCCTAGAGTTTAGATAGTGATGTATCAGTGAGACCAGCTCAGAAAGAAAAAGTGGAAATGGGTATGGGAATGGAGAGTGTTGAGGGGGAAGAATGAGGGCTGAGAGCTGGTCAGTTCAGGAAGGTTCCTAGGACTTGCTGCTTTTAACTGTTTAGTGATTTTTCACGTAACAGAAGAAAACCCTGTGTGGAAAGAATCTTCCCAGAAGCATTTGTCCTACATTTCAAGCACCCCAAACCACAAAACTCATCATTAGAAGCATAATGCTCTGTGGTCCAAAACACCAGATCAGTTAAGACTCTGCCTGAGCAAGAAATGTAAGATGTGTTGATGCCCATCCACTACTACAGCAGTGAACATCCCCTGCCATGAAACCACCATTATCCTCCAGTCTTACCTTTGCAGTTCCAGGACTGTGATGTACTTCACCCTGTGCATGCTGCCTTCCTGGTAGTTTGCTGCTGAAAATGACCACACAGTACCAGCATGAACTCCCAGAGACCATGTTCGCAGACCGAAACATTGTGCTGTTGGCAAGGGAGTGTTTCTCACAAAACAGGACATTCTCCCTCTGCCCTTTCAGACCTGATCCTTAAGGGAAACTGCAGAACTTGTCCCACAGAAATGAGCATGGGAACTAGATCTCCTAACTCCACCCAATACCCCAAACTTGGGACTCAATAGAGATGCTGGTCTGATAGTACATTATCATTTCCTTCTGCTTCCACCTCCCCATGCTTATCTCTCTCCAGATCAACAGTTGGTAAGGTAATTGCCTCATCTTTTTGCTTAGCTAATAAATGCCCCCCTTTCTGCCTTAACATTGTTAAGATTAATGTCCTCTCTGTTGTAAAGCTACAATCTTCTTCCTTTCAGAGGTGTCTTAATAAGTATATTAGTAAATGTTAAGCAATTGTTCTTAAGTGAAAGCTGCCATTTCTAACCCAAATAAAAGTTGATATGACCAAAAATTTGTCTCATTTTTCCACCTGTATGTCTTGGTCTAATAAAAAATACTACTTCTCCAGGTAGCCCCAGTACTGCACATCACATCCACAAGAGACTATCACTGCCTTGTTCTTTTAATGATTCCTTAGGTATCCACTACAGGTGATTTGGAGAAAGGAGACTGGACTGGATGCCACCTTTGCTTGGGTCAGTGCAACAGTAACCATGTTCTTACAGACAGTGTTCTTTAAAGCACAGGCACTGTTCCTTCCCAGGGAAATACAATCTTCCATTCTAAAAGAAACCAAAATTTGGGCATTAAAATAGTACCCTAAAAGGAATTTCAGTTTTACTTCAAAACTATGTGCTCATATTACTTGTTAGAATAGCTGCTCTGGCAGGTGGGAAGAGTAACAAGTTTTGTCGTTGTGTGTTATATCCCAGTAGTATCCTCACTGCTGCTGTCCTCAGGGTACTGGTTTGTACTGATTTTATTTGTTACAGGAAATGGGGGACACAAATCTTCAGCCAAAAAAAATTGGAGCTATCTAAATCTTTAATCTTGCAAAGAAACAAAGCAGAAAGTAGTTAAAATATTTTCTTATTTTTCTCTAAGTGACTGGCAGAAATAGGTTAGAGTGAATGCTTCCTTTCCACAACACTTAGGGAAAACTTGTTTCTCTAAGGGAAATTATTTAGCTTTATCTCACAGGCCTATGTTACATACAGAGAACGTAAATATAAGCACAATATATATTTGTAGCAGGGCTAGTGACCACCCAAATTAATAAAATCTGAACACAGATAATAAGATAAATGTATGTTTGTCCATCAAATTAAAGAAGAAGTTATGCTCAGATAATGAGCTTCTTAGCTGAATCAAGATTTCATTATTTAAATGTCAAATAAGGATTTAAAAGTAAGATCATAATACAGTGGGACAAGTTAAAAGTTGATTTTTTTTCTCATGTTGAGCATGAATCTTGGCTCATAACAGTTAATATTTTTGGGGGGCAGGGACATTAGTTCTGGATGGAAAGAAAGGAATTTTGATAGCTCAGTAGAGGGAGGGGTTCAAGTATGTAATCTGTGGTGGTCAGCAAAGTGTACACTAAATTCATGAAGTCTCTTGGAGTGAGCTAGAGGATTCCAGATGAGATAGTACAGGTCCACAGCTCAGGTGGGTTGGCTCTCACTGTTGGCAGTACACATCATATCAAGTGATGCTGTTGAAAAATCAGTACAAAGAGTGTAAATGCAGTGAAATGAAGAAGAGGTGATTATAGTGTTGTACATTTTATATTTTAAGATGAAATAAGGTACCTCCTTACACTGCCATATTAAAGCTACAACATATTTCTGGTGATAAAATCCTTAATCCAGATAATACACACTCATTAAACGGAATTGTTTGACCCTGGAAGTTGACACACAGGTCTACAGACCAAAATTCTGGAGAGAAGGTGTCTGGACAAGACTTCCAAGCAGCTTTTACAGTTGCAAGTAATATATTTTTCACTTTGCTACATGCCAATGACACAGCCATGTGCACCAGGGCCATGGGCCATAGCATCTCATGGATTTAGTAATGCCAGAAGAAAAAAATCCTTAAAATTTAAAAGCCTCTCTTGGACATTGACTATTTCTTGGAACATCTAGAAGACTCTTGGAAGTATGCCTATGCTGACAAAAATAACAAACACATGCAGTGGCTGGCAAAGAAAATCTGTAGGATCTGAACATGAACCCTAGGCAATGGTGCAATCAGCAGCCAGAATATCTTCTGCAGTGAAGGGTCTCAAGGTGGTACAGCCAAGTGCTCAGTAAGCCATTACAGAATCATGGACTCCTAGAATGTTTTGGGTTGGAAGAGAGATTAAAGATCACCTGGGTCCAACTCCCTTGCCATGGGCAGGGACACCTTCCACTAGACCAGGTTGCTCCAAGCCCCATCCTACCTGGCCTTGAACACTGCCAGGGATGGGGCAGCCACAGCTTCTCTGGTCAATCTGTGCCAGTGACTCACCACCCTCATAGTGAAGAATTGCTTCCTTAATATCTAAGCTAAATCTCCCCTCTCCGAGT
This sequence comes from Nestor notabilis, assembly GCF_000696875.1. Taxonomy (NCBI): domain Eukaryota; kingdom Metazoa; phylum Chordata; class Aves; order Psittaciformes; family Psittacidae; genus Nestor; species Nestor notabilis. Next base: position 23,610 of record NW_009913888.1, on the reverse strand, counting down.
TTAAAGCCATTCCCTTTGTCCTGTCACTACATGCCCTTGTAAAAAGTCCCTCTCCAGATTTCTTGGAGGCCCCCTTAAGCTCTGGAAGGCTGCTCTAAGGTCTCCTGGAGCCTTCACTTCTCCAAGTTGAACAACCCTGACTCCTTCAGTCTGTGTTCATAGAAGAGGTGCTCCAGCCTCTAATCATCTTCGTGGCCCTTCCCTGGACCCACTCCAATGGGTCCATATCCTTCTGATGCTGGGGGCCCCAGAGCTGACTGCGGTACTCCAGGTGGAATCATCTAGGTGCAGAGCCAGTGGTTATTGACAGGCATTTGACAAGATACCAAATCTCTTGCCATTGGGTGGCCCAGGTCATCTTACCCTCAAATTCATCCCAGGTGCCTTTATAAGTGCCTTTCATTAATTGGCTGTATTATTCTGTGATTGTCAGTTTAGGTAAAAATTGTACTTTTATTTGTATTTGGGGGTTGTGGGAATAAGAGGAATAGAATGGAAATGCAGCTCTAGCCACTGAAGTCAGTGGTAATTTACTCCTGCTATGTGATATGCATTGTAACAGAAACACCTACCACGTAGTGTGGGCTAGGAATAAAAAGCAAGCTTTGACTAACACTCATGAAAGTCAGCCCCCCAGTACAGTGATTTTACGTGCTTTAAAGAGGCACAAGGAGAAATGGTATGTGCAAAGCAGACTACAAAGAGTCTCTTCCTCCCAGTACCCACTGCATTTTTTCCTTAATGCTGTTTATTCAAGATAGATTGAGTATGTGGAGATTTGATTTGGTTTTCTTTTCTGTTCAGAAGAAATGTAGATGATCCCTTGCAAATTAAAGCCGTATGTTGCTTGCCTTCCCTGACATGTTCTGTGCTGGGGTGAGAGGCGCAGGGGCTGCAGCCTGGCTGCTGCTGCCAGAAGTTTTCCGGAGAACAAGAAAAAGTCACAACTCTTAAAAGGGCAATTGCAGATCACAGCTCATTTTGTTCAGAGAGAATGCAAACATTTTTACTCTCTTTTTATTTCATTTTCTTGAGTGAGTTCTTCTACAGTTACATACAGGTCCTGAAAACACAGAATCTCTCTTGTTCTTCAAACACAGAGAGGCTAATTTAAGGGCCTAAGTCGGCAATCCTTACTCCCAGGAGTAGACCTGCTGATTTCAGGGATGCAAAGGAAGCAAGTAGAGGCTGTGATGCAAGGTGAAATTACATGATGAGCTCTTACTTCTGGTCTCACACTGTATTTGCTGTGCTTTAAGTACATTCCTTTGAAAGAAATTACCATCACCACCATCCCCCATTTCCACTGATGTAAATGAGATTCAGATCATATTTTCTGCATTAGTAGTTCAAGATACACAAATTGAAAAGGTATGTGTATGAGGTGGGGGAATGGAGTGGACGAAAGTTGGTTTTCTGTGTTCCATGAATGTTATTGAGAGAGTGACCAGGATGAGATCAGATCAGAGGAGGGAGTAATTCGCAGTCTGTAACTACCATTCTCCATGGAATGTGACTTTATACATGTTAAAGGACAATCTCAACTCTCACTTTCTAAAAGAAGAAAAATCTTTGGGGCTTTTGCTTTACTTCAGAAAGATAACTTTAAATGTTTAAGTATAAACAAAGGCAAACTGCCCAGCAAGACTTAGGGATGTGCCACTAGGATCTGCTTGTAAGCATTTCTCCCCTAAATACATTCTTCTTCATATAGGAGGGGTCAGCTGTATTTTGAAGTAAATTCTTTCCAGAAACTTTGGGCCAGTTGCATGAAAAGAGTTGTCTTAAGGATAGACAGGATTAGTGTTCTAGACCTTCCTCCATCTCTGCAGCTGACTTTTCTAGTTAGCATTTCCCCTACTCTCTGAGCCTGGCTGCACAGTGACTGCTCGATACTGTAGCACACCTAGCAGTATTTCAGATCACTTATGTGGGCCCCAGATAAACCATCTTGAGCCTGATCCCACAATCTTCACGGAGGAATAAAAGAAGTATTTCAGAAAAATTTCAAAGTCCACCATAGCGAATGTTACCTTAAGGATGATGAACTTTCACTCCCTGTTGGCACAGGTGATCATTCTCTATAGAATAACACAATCACAACATACAGCCCAACTGCAAAGTGTTCAAGCCTCTTGTCCCCTGTTACCTCTGTCAGAACATTAAGCTATTGCACATCTGGAATCTTTGCTTCTGTATTTCATGATGTCTTTGTTTTCCATAGTGACTAACAAGATTGTGTAATTTTTACTGGATTTGGACTTATCTGTGGAAAGCCACATATTTACCATCTCCAGGGATGGTTATTGTAATTCTGTATACTTTCATATGGTACTGCTGACATTAAGAAAACTATTGCTGAGTTCCCAGCACTGGAGACCAGGAGGACAAGCCATGTCATCTCAGTGTCCCAGGTCCTCTGTTTCCTACAGCCAGCCACATGCTGTCTATCAAGGTTTTCTCCCATGTCTTTAAGTCTCACACTGTATTGAGCCAGGG
>NW_009913888.1:19392-21080 GCF_000696875.1 Nestor notabilis | reverse complement strand
GAGGCGGGGTAGGGCTGTTTCCCCAGCCACAGCTGCATTACAGCAGCATACCAATGCAGCAACACCCTTCAGCCTGAAGTATGCTCAGCAAGAATAAGCCCACATGCAGGAGGCACAGGTAGTACAACAGCTCGCTGTCTAAATCTCTAACATCCAGGAGGTTCCAGCATGTTTATGTACTCTGTTTTTTCAGAGGAAAACACCTCTTTTTCCCACTTTGACTCTCAGTGGTAGTTACATCACTGGAAGCAAGGTCTAGTCACATCCTTGGAAAGCAAGGGAAATTCCATTCTTGTGTACTCTACCAGGATAGTGAGGGAAATGAGGAATTCTTGTTTAGTCTTCAGTTTTGAAAGCTCTTTAGTTCATGAGAAAGGACATACATATTAAAATGAACACTGAATAGAAAGCAGTAGAATGGGATGGGAAGGAAAAGTCTACTTTCTGGCTCTTATCTGTTGTTATCTATTAATGTTGAAATAGTTGTTAAAATTCAGGAAGTACTTTGCTGACATGATTCTTTCAGGCATTGTCTGTTGCTTTGCCATTTATAGCTAGAAAGAGTTTTTTAGATTTCTGTTAATATAGTTCTTTACAATTGTATAGCTTCTTTGAATACATCATGACTTTCTAAAAATTGAGACTCTGATTTAAATATTTGCTTAAAAGTCTGCAATATAGCATACTGTGCCTACACATATATCTTTCCAAGCATGTATCTGATGGCAATTAAGAGTTGGAGATCTGGGTCCTCCTTTTGGCAGAGAAGAGCTAGCAGCAGCTCATCCTAAACTTCGTCTACACCACTGCCACAGTAAGCAAAAGGGTTTACTTAACTGCTCTGGGAGGCACTTTTCCTTCTTTCTTACAAATGATGCATTTGTGGCTTCCAGGTTGCATGATACAAAGACTTCATAGTTGCAGCTGATCTGTAGTAGAAGTTAGGCTGCCATGAAACCACTGCCTTGAACCCACATTTCTGGGATATGCCAGGCAGCATCGTTGGAGCCATTAAAAAACTGTGACAGAACTGTGTTCCCACATAATGTGTTAAATAGCAGCAGACTTAAAGATGCTTCAAATCATAGCAAGCCTAATTCTGAGCCAACATAGCACTCAAAGTGCCAAGGACAGAATATATGGTTTTGCCAGGTCTACTATGCCACTTTCTTACTTTTTTTCCCCCTATCTTTCAAAATGCACAACACTAAGAATATGGGGCATAAAGACTTGTCTTATTTGGGGAAAAAAGTGCCAATATTAAACTAACCCCCTGTGTAGACACTCTAATTTCAGTTTAAAAGTGCCTTTCATAGAATTAGCAAGTTCATTCCTTGCTGACATAAGCTTAATCAATACAAGGCACTCAGCTTGATATAAATTTATCTCCATGATGGGGTTGCACCAATTTCTCTACATGTCTTTGAAAAAGCATTTCGTTAAATCAGTTGTTTCTTCAAATTGGCAAGTGCATTCCCATTGAAGATTTTCAGTATAATACTGCAGCCAGCTGAAAAATGAATCACTTCAATAAAATGTTAAGAACTCCCTGCCTTTGTATGGTGCCACCCATTAGCACTCTGAAAGCTGAAAATATCAATAAACTTAGAGCAGCTTCTCATCTGTGTTCTTAATTCCCATTTTCTAAATGCAGGAACTTAAATGTGGAGAAGTGAAGTGTGTTTCCA
>NW_009913888.1:343-19361 GCF_000696875.1 Nestor notabilis | reverse complement strand
GAAAGAGTGTGTGGTAATGCTGGAGAGGAAATGTAGACATATGGTTACAGAAACAGACCAATGACTTTGAATACCCCCGGTCCCAGCATCTTTCAGGGGCATTATATGTAAAAATTGTGGGTTCCTGTGCTTTCTGGTGATCGGCCCTTTAAAATCAGGTTGCCAGAGTTGGACAGATGCATCCCAGAATAACTAGTCTATAATATCTCATTTGAGTTTTGTAAATATAGGACTGACTTTTTCTTCCTGAATGAAGATCTGCCCTTGTAATAGTATCACCACCTTAGTAAATATTTATTTCTAGTGGTATCCTCCTTTGGCTATAAATACAGACATTCTAATCTCAAATTCTGAAGCGAAAAGGATATTCTAACACTTGTAATGGCTACATCAAGAATATTTTTTCTAGGGATAAACATTTTAAATACTGCTCTGTGAGCAGAGCTTTTTGAAGAGAACCACAATGACAGTGCTGATGCAGTGCTATCATCCATTTCTGGAAAAATGGTTGTGGTCCAACCAACCACTCTGTCTGCTCTGTATTAAAGCAAGTTTATTAGTCTGAAGCTCTGTTAGTGATGGGTCTAGTCACAACCAAAACCATACATTAGCTGTGTTGGAGAAGATATGACAATGTCAGGTCTGCTAAGCTTGAACTGGTCTCTTCAGATCAGGCTGAGGTTCGGATGGAGTGAGTAATGCTATGGTATGACTGATTGAAGCATAACTGCATGTAAAATAGACCACAGCTGGTGTTTTCACCATGGAGTGCTTGCTCACTCTGTTGTTCAGTGATGCCTCTAAAAGTTACTGAAACTTGAAACATAGTGAGAACATTCTTTAAAGCCTGAAAAGCCCCTTCCATCCTTGGCCATATATCTCATCTTTATACCTTGAATGCTATTATCTGGAATTCAGTTACACCAATAATTTGCCAAAAGCATGGATACTGACAAAATGTTAAGCTACAAAGAACTTAGCTGTGCACTACAAAGGCTGTCTACAATTAAGGCAATTAAAAAGGAAAGCTAGAGGCAGAAGCACTTTAAAAATATTTGCAGACCTATCAAAAGTCTTTCTGTGCCCCTATTCCCAGAGTACCTGGGCACCTCAGCACCTCAAAATCTCTAATGTGTTTGTTCTGAAAGATAAAAGTACTGCTCTGTCTTCGTTTTGGAGAGGGAAATCTAAGGCAGAAAGAGATTAAAATGACCTGTTCAAAGTCAGGTAGGAAGTCTGTGATAGAAAAGGGAATTTAACCTAAAGCTGGCACACACATTTCTTTTTCCTGGGGCCTGTTTTTGCTCCCTGGAAAGCTTTGGAGGGCTGTGAATTGTCTGAAGCCCCCTGAGGGAGATGGTCCCACACTTCCTCCCACTCTCAGCCATTTCTCCCAGCTCTGCTGCGTGGAGCAGCACTGCGGGGCAGCACCACAAGGCAGTGGGGAGAAGGGAAGCCGTGGGCTGCCCCAGCTGAAAGCTTACCCGCAGAGCTCACTGTGCTTCCAGCTGCATCAGGTCCCTTCTCCAGCTCTTTACATGGCTGCAGAGGTGCTAGTGCCGGCAGAGGGGAAAGGGAAGGAGTGAGCTGAAGGATGGGAGAGGAGGGGATGGCTGCTGTCTGCAACAGCCCCAGCTTTGATGGGCATCAAGTAAGCATGAAGCTGCAGCTTGGACTGCACCTTCACAAAGCAAATTTAATCATTAGTTATTCTGGGTTGAAATAAAAAATCTAGACATAACTGGACCAACCACTGAGATGGAAAATATGGGGAGAAATCCCTCTCGGTTTTTTCCTTCCAGTACTACAAAGGGAGGCAGCAGGTTGAGGGAACCTGGGAGTAGGAAAGGCTTTGACTCACCTAGATGCTGACTTACTCCCCTGAAAAGAGGGGCAACAGGACTTGAGGCCATCATTTATCACCTCTCTCCTGCTATGCATGGCAAGACTCTTTACAATGGATTTATTTAAAGTCACAGTATTAGTCTGTGGCCAGGCTACCACCCTAAACTCTATTCTTTCACAGTAGCACACAAGCTTCTTAATATCTTTTCTCTTGTCTTAAAAGCAATGAAGATGACAGATGAATCTTCTGACTAAGCATCTTTATATGTATGTATTTACCTAGCTTTTTTTGCCAGTTTCCTCTCCCTGCCTCTCTTTTATGCTTTAACTAATAAATGTGTTCTTCAGCTTGCCATTGTCAATAGCAATTAAGATACACAGCACACACATTACCAGTTAGTAGGAAGGGAAACCCCAAGGACAGTGGTGCATAGCATTGTCATCTCTACCAGTGTGGGTTGCAGACCATTGTTTTTGAAGGGGCCATACTCCTCTGTTCCTTTGAGGAGAGAGCTGCATGCCACTGAAAAACTCTGTACTGGGCATACGGACTTAATTTAACAGCCAGATCACTGTGATACATTTATTGTGAGTCAATCTCCAAATGCCACTACTTGCACTACAGAGCAGGTCTCTTCATGGGAGAAGAAGCAGCCCTTGGTAAAGGTTAAATGGTGGAAGCAGAAACACAAACTCTGATCCTTCTATGTTGTGGGTAGGAGGTAAATAGTCCTAACAGCTTCTCAACAAACTTAACCAACGAAGTTGAGAAGATGCACTGACAGATGGATATTTATCACACTGTGCAGCAAATCCTCCAGGAATAAATAAAAAAATGGCTCAATAAAATAAATTTGACCAGAGACAGATGGTTAGCAATGACGATCTGATCACCAACATGAAAACTCAACTGTAGGCTGAGATTGTCATCCTCAGGATTTGAATCCAAACTACATTGTAAAATATTTGGAGTAACTATCAGGCAAGAAACTTTGATACAGAACTGTTCAGTTAAAACCAAGGTTGAAAAAACCCAGTGTTTTAACTTTGTGAATTTGTGTTGGGTGGTTATTTATCTCAAGCCAGTCGGAGAAAATTTGGCTGGGATTTGAAGCCTCTAGTGTGTACTCAAATATTTCACCTCCTTTTCCTTTGGCCTCTGTATAGAAAGTGGTTCTTTGGCTGCCACTAACAGTACCAGAAAATGAGTTTTCCTTCAGCATGTACTGTGACTTTAGAAGAATCATCTCCCACTTTTTTCCCATTTTTCTTGAGCTCAAACATTTGAAAAGAATACATAATCTTTTAGAAACAAGAAGACAAACCATGGGGAGGGTTATTTACCACAGAGCTTGTAATAACAGACTTCCGGCTGAGGTAATGGACATGACACCTAATATCAGCAAAAATAGTATTTTGTAGAAGTACCCACTGGCCTAATCAACAAATTCTGTCTGCATCCCATGGTCATTATTTCACTACTCTTTTCTGTAAAAACTCTCTCTCTCTCTTAAAGCAGTAAAGAACCAAGGAGCTCATAATCTCATACTTATGCTAACAGCTTTTGACCCAAGGAACGTAATCTGCCTTTATAATTTATCAAGATAAATTCCAGACATAATTAGTTTTCCCAGACCCAAGTCTTGGCCTGTATTTCTCACAAGTGGATAATCACCCAATAAAAATAAATAAAAATGTCACCCTTCCAAATTCATATCTGACATTGTTCATATCTGACATTGTTCAGAGACCCCTTTTGCATTCTCAGGAGACAGTCGTGTCTTTCTCGCTGCTGCTCCCTGACCAGTTCTATGCAGCCTACGCAGTGTCTGCCTCTGAACTCGTCATGTGTAGCTTTCTCATGTTGCTATAGACTAATGACAAAGAAACTGGGTGTGTATTTTAGGAGATTCCCCTTTTGTAACCAGACTTCCGTCCTATCTTATAACAAGAGTCTTCATAATGCAGACTGGCAGTGCTACATGATTACAGTTTATTTCCATGCCATGCTGAAGGAGAAGATAGATCTGGAGTTGAAGGTCAGAGCCTTTAAAGAGTGAAGAAACATCTCCTGCAGGTGTTTGCTTTATAATTGCCCAGGTTAGAGCTTCTTTACAGAAGTTTATTGTCATTATAAAGTTCCCAAGAAAAACAGTTCTCTTTTTTTTTTTCCTGTCCTGGTATCTATCTACTGTCAGTGGATGTCCACAGCCATAGCCAGGAGTATGCCCCCACTTCTGGCCTCTGACCTAAACTGCTTTTACTCCCACCCTGCAGAGCTGCTGGGCAGGCAAAGCAGTGGGGAGCAGGCAGCACCCTAGGTGATAAAATGTCCTGTTTCCATTCTGTTCTATGGAAAATTTAAAACGCTTTGATGTCTGCAGGCATATGCACTCCAGCAGAGAAAACTTCACATCTCATCCTCTCCCTAGCCAAGAGTAGATCTCTCCTATTATCTCACAAGCTGCCTGACAACACAACACATAAAAATTGGAGCTATCACCATATCAAATCATGAACCAGCTTTCCTGAATGTTGTTATTCAGGCAATTCTTAAGTGAGATAAAAATTGGTAGTTTAATAGCTCTCTTTAGAAGGATGCTTGGTATACCTGAAATAAGGTTCAGTGCAATTAATTTGACTAAACAATTCAGAAGAAATTATCATATTAATGTGAAAAGTATAATGGAGGCATTACCACATGAATGCCCTAATTGCCTAGATTCCAAATCACACAAGGGTATCAGGGAGCTGGCAGACACCAGAATCCATCATTTCCACTATCATATGTTTTTGCAATGGAAAGTAGAATTAAGTAAACACATTCTTTGCTATTTAATTAAAGAAATGTACAGTTTTGCAGATAATAGTCTTGATAGTGAAACAGAAAGCACAGCTCTATTCACATGCCAACAGCCAAGAAACTGCAACCATTTCCTCCAGGGAATACACTGTAGTGCTTGATCCCCTTGGTACTGAGTAGGTAGAATATGCTCTCTTGCAGGTCCACTCTTCAAATTCATCCAGCAATGAAGCCAAAATATGTCTTCTCGTTTATGTTTTGCCTCACATTTCTGATGTGCTCCTGCACAGGGAATAGGCGGTGTTTGGATTGACCTGGGCAGATGTCCGATTCTGACCAGGTGCAGCAGTACCATAAGACTGAGCTTGGTTGTTGCGTGTGTGACCACAGCACAACTATGGAGCTGCAGCCTGTGGGAAGCACAGGTTTTTACAGTTTCATACCCCTGTTTCCTTTGCACTTTCTACAAGCTAAGACTGGACAGATACCACAGATCAGCAGCTGCACAGTAACTTGTTATGCTCTGGTAGCTAATCTGGGCACATATTTTTCCCATCCAAATTCAGCTGAGGTCAGAACCACTAGGGAGAAGAGAGAGCAGATAGTGCTGTGAGCATTTTGCTAGTCATGTATGTCCAATGCTGTGCTAGCTCATTTTTTGGAACACCAGCGGCAGGAGAAAAGCAGCAGCTATGGCAGAAGTGATAGCAGGAGAGGCAATGAATGCAGGAAGCAGTTCTTGCTAAACCATGAAAATCCACGGAGCCAACCTGATGGCCTCTGTTGGCCTTCAGGCTTCATACAGCTGCCTGCTGCAACCAAGAATTTTATATCTGTCTGTGTAACAATGCATGTTAATGTACATGGGGCGGTTTTCAGAAGCTGTATCCTTATGTTCCATGAAGATGGGAACTTGGTTTGGAGACCATTTTGAAGGAATCAGACCTCAAAAAGATAGCTTAAATATATACATTATCCATGCATACAGATGTGATAAACAGGACCTTGGTCCAGATCATAGTTTTTTTAATAAAGGACAAAATATATTGACATCACCGACTTGAAAGGTCCTGGTATTGGTGTTGTTTGATATATTGTTTCTACTCATTTTTGCAAAGAAAAGTGAGAAGAGCAGTGAAGTAAGCAGCAGCAGGACAGGAACAGACAGTGTAATGGCCGAGCTATTGAAGGCTGCCAGTGCAAGCGCCAGCAGAGCAGCCAAAAGCCAGATCCTCATCTGTGTAGGAGCAAAAGGGGGTAGCAGGTAAGCAGCTAAAGACAACACCTGTACTAGCTTTAAGGAAAGGAAGATCATGCCTATCCAGGTAATTACAGAAGTTTAATCTTAGTCACTGGTGGGAAAAAATCATCCTGAACATAATTACTAGCAGATTAAGGTCAGTTTCAGAGGAGAAGAGGGCCAGATATGAGGTGACTTCACAGCAGGCACAAACTGCACTGATCAACTTATCATACCTGACAGCTGATGGGAGGGGAGTAATAAAGATGAATTAAAGCTCTTGAAGGAAAACAAGTGAATTGGTTTAAGTGGATACAGTATAGAGGGTGTGGCTATCACATGGAGTTTCAGATAACAGTAAGTATAAAGATGTGTTTTGAGACTCCTGTAGTATGGTCAGAAATGGTAGAAAAATCAAGCAATTGGGTAAGTCGAGGTTTGATTTAGGAGTAGAGGGATCATCCTCAATTTTCATCATGAAGCTGAATGTTGCTGTTAGATGGTTGGAGGGCATAATTCTGAAAGATCTGTAGCAAAGCTTTTCAATAAATGTAAATGACAGCATCACTGGCAAATATGTCTGATTCAATGAAAGCATTATTTGCCACCTTGGAAAACTGGTTTTGTAGACTTGAACTTAAAACCAGTTCAGAAAGATGAAATGGAGTTCCAAGAAAATGAAATGGCTGTATTTTGGAGAAGGAAGAGTACATACTGACAGGCAACATTTGGGAAGTTACAGAGAAGTCTAGTCCTACATATAGTTTTATCTACCTCAGCGTCAGTCAGCTCAGCATCAGTGGTTCAGTAAAAATGAATTAAAACAGTCATGTGCCTTAGTCACAAATGCTGCCAGTGGATGATGCGATTATGGGTCAATAAGGATAATACATCTATTAGACATATGGGTTTTTTTCAAATTTGTTATTAGTTCATGGACTGAAATCAGCTTAGTGAATGAGATAAAACTGCAAAAGATGGAGACTATTGAGAGGAAGCTCTTTTAAAGATTGCAGGTAGAAATGGAAAACATTTCAGATCAGTGACTGAGTCAGGAAATCAAGACAAGGGATTGACTTTAATTGAAAAGATTATGATGATGATGAGACCACACCAACCAGACCACACCAATACATGGTGAAAATAAAAAAAAAAAGAGAGAAAGAAATGCATTCAAGGCCTAAAAGCTGATATCCAGTTCGTGACTGGACATCGCATTAAATTAAGCTCTGTTTAATAATGGAATAATCCCTGAATAGGAATGACCAGCAATGGCATAGTGTTCCCCAGATTTGGAATGACATTCTAGAGAAGAAAATGACCATTTACCTATTCTGGATGATAACTAAAATGCCTGAGTTTTCTACAGCTCTAAAATTTAGCTGGCTGGCTACAGAAATGGTCAGAAAAAAATCATCACCATTAAAAACTTGTAAAAAACCCCACAAATGCAGAAGTTTTGCCAAACAAAGAAGTCAGTGTCAGTGTAGATCCACTGTTGTACATATTTAGCACACATGCACATACAACACACACATTTGCACAGTAAGAAGAGAGAACAGACAAATCAAATACCGAGAAACTGCAGAAATATGATGTGCTTGCCAAGACTCAGGCACAAGTCTTCACAGGAGTGTGCTTGTATTCCAATTCATATTTGAATAATTGAAATAATACATATTTGAAATTAAATATATACAATAAAATTTGTGTGTGTGTTCACCTTTATGACAAAAGTATTAATACAAAGGTACAATATTGAGATTGTCTAGGAAAACATCTTGTCCTAGAAAATGTAAGAGCTTTGTGTTCAAAGGATTTAGAAAATAAACTCCCTTTCTGTGGAGCCCTGCCCCTTGGGATTTGGCATAAGAAAGAAAAGAGAATTTCTAAGAAATACCAGGTTTTCTTTGCTGGCGTATTTTTACTTTGTTCTGAATGGAAACAACTTGAGCTCAAAAGGTAAATTTCGTTGACTGTAGATTTTACTAAGTGTGAGTTTAGCAGAGAAAGCAAAAGAAAGCGAAGGATGTACTAAATATGACTGCATTTTACAACCCCTTTCTTCTTCTTCTTTTGATAAGCACTTAACAGAAGTCTATTCAGTGAAAGCTGCCAATTCTTATTTTTCCCATATGTACAGATCGAGAATGTCAGAGGAAATGTGTATGGCAAATTAGGGTGAACTCTTGTGGCCTGAATGTTAAATGAGAGGGCAAATTATGCAGGATTTGTCTACGATTTCACTGCTCTCATTTGTGATTTCTTTGGGCAGGGCACCTTTATAAGACCGTCCTGAAGATATTATCATAATGGAATGTTTTGCATAATGGAAAACACAGTCACCTCAGATCTTCTTTTGCATGACAAACCCTTGATTAGAAAAATAATAGGATGGAAATGGATTTTGTATTTATACAGGCAAGCATCAGAGCCAAGGAGAATGGAAGCTGACCTCAATACACTGGAGAACTGACACAGGCAGATGCAAAACCTCTCTCTTTACAGTAAATTTAGCCTAGAAATAGACTGTTCCAGAAACAAGCAGGAGTCATAAAAGTCTTCCTATGGTGAAAAGTTCATTATACATGAGAAAAGTATCTGTGATACACAAAAGAATCACACATTTTCAAACAATTCATAGCTCTTGTTACACTGCAAGACCCATATTACACCCCTGTGAAAACAAGAATGTTTCAATGTTGACCAAAATGGTAAATGTTTTAAACTTTCTTTTACTTTTCAACTTTGGCAACTTACAGTCTTTAGGCCCATTGATGTACAGTTAGAAATCAGAGAATAAATATACTGGCCTAAATCAACATAGCCAAACATTTACATAATTAGGATCTGATTATTATTTTCAGAATTGAATACACTCAAGTGCTCCTGTACTCATCTGAATTCATGCTCACGTCTGCACATGCATTTATAGGATTGTTGTTGATGTGCACGTGTCATCAGACATGTAAACCCACTGGATTTAATTATTCAGTATTAATAACAAAGTTTATTTTCCAAACAAAAGAAACAAAGAAATAAGTTCTCTAAAGTGTACAATAATTTGGAAGACTCCGTACCTTCAGGGAAATTGTAAAATAAAAAGGTAGATTTTACTGTTGCTTTCTTAACTAATCTAAGAATGTAATGTGCTCTCACATGACTGGACTTAACATATGTTCAACTTGGAAGACAACAACATAATCTCATTACTGTCAACGCTCTCAAGAGCACAAAACAATGCTGTTCTCTGCCAAGATCATATTGCACGCAGGTCTGACATTGATTTTCAGTGATAAGGATTCCGACACGGCTGGTTTACAGGAGAAGACCCTAATGCAACTGCTTAAAATGCCTAGCTTAAAATACGCTACCTGTGATGGGAAGATAAGGTTGTGATAGTGGGAGATATACATGCTGGGAGAGTGTAAGTGCTAATTACAAATGTGCTCATGCTTATTTATGCAGTTGTCCTGAACTAAAGTGCATATATTGGTCAGTCTTCATACTTGATATAGCCTGGGAAAAGAACTGGTATATTGCTCTGAGCCACCTCATCTCAGTCTGATAAGGATAAAATCTTAGCCTGTCTTTGGTTTTCTGATAGCCATTTCCTCTCTGTCTCCCTCACTGTGATTTGCTGAGACAACCTTAGTCTGATCTAAAGGCTCTATACACCCAGAACTGCCATTAAAAGCAGCAAAGATGGGTGTATCCAGCATCTTTCAGGATCAAGCTTATCATTTTTAGCTGTAAATATCTGTATGACTACAGTTACATGTGTCAGCTTTGAGATAATGTCATGATTTTATTGTGGTTAAAGATCTTGAAAAGGCAAAGCACGGCTGATCTCTGCACAGTGTCTGTTCATGTTATTATCTTAACAGTAAACTCACAGCTGATTGCAGTTTGGCCCTTATCAGTTTTTCTTCTAGCACTGGATAAAATCATTTCAGCTTGCTCAGGAACAGAACCATCTTAAGTAAAACACAGCTTTACAGAGAGCTGACAGGTAACACCTTTATTTTTTGGCAAAAGTGCCTTTTTAATATAAGAAAATGACACAAAAGTGGTCACAACATTTAATACACATATGTGAACAAAGGCTAATGAAATCCAGAAATTCAGCTTTTTAATGCCTGAAGAAGCAGATTTAATATCTGGAATTAGTACTGCAAATTGCTTCACCTGGCTTCAAATGAACTGTAAATAGACTGGCTGATTAGAAGACTAAAAAGATAACCCAGTTTAATGAACATACGTAACATGCCTACCAGGATGCCCTACCTGAAGAGTGGTATAGCTATTTTCTTTGGGGAGTACTCTGCGATGTATTAGAGAATGAATCTCCCCTCTTCCGTAGCAAAAGCATGCCAGCCAGACAACCCCCTGCTAGTAGCCTGAACCCAGAAGCACATCCATCCACATTCCCAAATGCTGCTTAATTCACTTTCTCTGAAGTGCTAGCAAGAAGTCCTGCACTGAGATTGCATACTTAATGTATATATTTGTTCCCCCACTCTGCTATCCATTAATCGATTACTGTCTTAAAGCTGCACTTAATCCATTATGACAATAGATTCATTTGTAAGGAAAAAAAATAAGAAGCATCTGTAAGAAGTGTTCTGAAATAAGAATCTGAATTGTACTAGAGTCTGTTCAGTCCATGCTCTGAGGCAGCTATGAACATGCCCCTGCACTACTACCATGAAGCAAAATAAAGCCAGACTCTGTAATGACACCACTTGCAAACGCAGCAGTCGTTTTTTCTGCTCTCCCCACTTCCAGTAAGCTGATCCAGTAAGCTGATCCTGGATGCCTTTTAGCCAGCTCCAATTTTGGTGTCTCCTCTATCTGACCCACTGAGAAACACACAAACAAACAAATCCCGTAAGGAAGGGCAGGAAGTTGTGCGAGCTGTTACGTGGTTATTGTTACTAGGGAAACCACTTCCTTAGTATTCATGTGTTCAGCAGATCTGTCTGGCTGTGTCTCGAGTCCCAGGCAATGTCATGAAATGGATGGCAACTGGGAAAATAAACCCAAACCAGCACAAAATACACTACAAGTGTCCATAGCACTTAAAATGAAAATCTCATTTTGGTAAATCAAGCCTAAGCAGAAATACCTTCCCATAATTGGCTTTCATAACAAGAGTGCGTGTATTTGGAGGAGCGTGCTATACTCTGTTCCTCTCTTCCTTAACATTAATAAAGTATCTGCAAATGCAATCAGTACTGATAGGGTAGAGTTAAAATCCTAAGCACAAACACCTACATGTTTTGGCTGCTGATTCTTGCTCCAATTTCACAAGCAGTATCTTCATCCAAGCAAAGAATGAGTAGAGCTAGTACTCTGCTTTGAGAACTAGATTGTGGTGTTTGGACTCATCTCTAACAGGCATGCTCCTGCTTTATGGGACAGATTTTTTTGGGGTTGTTGGGGTTTTGTTTTTGAGATGCAGCTTCTTTCTCAGTTCACCGAGTTTTTTAAGTGTGACTTACAATATAATGGGTAGAAACATCTCAAGCAGCAGCCATGCCTCTTAATGTTCCCCGTACCCTTCCTTACATAAGTTTAAACAAGTGGCTGCTTTCCCACATTCAAGCACAGACAGCAGGGCTGGAAGGGCTCTCAAGAAATCAGCTGTGCTAAGCAGATTGTAATATATATAGTTTATACTCAGATACTCACCAGTTCTTAATCTCTCTGGTGATAGGGATTCAACACATCTCATCCTCAACAGGAATTCCACAGTTGATAAATTGATTTTGCCTCTTCTCTATCTTACTGAAAATCTCAGATGAGTGATAAAGCCCAAAGAGAGTAACACACACCTCCCCTGAGCATTTCCAGCCCTGGGCTGCCAGTTCCATCACCAGACTTACTGAAAAAACAGCTCAGTGTTACTCTCTGCCAGCAGCACTAGAGCACAGTGTAGGTTTGCACATTCACCAAAGGTCCAGGGTTGGAGCTTAAGAAAGTTATCACTCCTGAGGATCTCGATAACCCCAAGCCCAGCCAGAATCAGCCATCTCAGTGGGTTTGCTCTTTCTTTAGAGTGGAATGAATTGCAGTGGGGAGATAGTGTGCAGCATAACTGAGTATTTCAAAGTTCACTTGTTGCTAGAGAAGGATTTTTCTAACCTGACTTTTCAGAAAACGCCATGCACAAGGGTGATGCAGAGTTACAGGCAATACCACAGGGAGGACAGTGGTTTTCTAAAGAAATGGAAGGGTGGGAAAGCAGCAGAGAATGAAGAGAAAATACCTTATTCTAGCGTAAACCTCTGGTAAAAAAGCTCAGATGATCAGCAACTATTTGGGCATTGCTGAAGCAGTAGACTCACAAACTGGGTAATGCAAAACTCTACCTATAAATAGAGGTAAAAGCTAACACAGCAGCTGGAAAAAAGGAAGATCCTTTTGACTCTACAAAAATCATTATTATGACAGAGATACATACGAGTATTTAAAAACATAAGGCTTCCATTTTTCTGGTTTTATTTAGACAGCATGGGGCTAACTATAGCAACCATATTCTTGCTTTTGCAATGGAGAGAGCAAAACAGAGAAGCAGGCCTGTGGGATTTGGAAATATTCCTGCGATGAAGACCTGTGACACAGGATGACAGGCATATCAACACACAGAATCAGAGTTCAAATACACAAGAGTAACAGCTCATTTTTTCCTTCAGCATGTTTGCATCTTTGCATTGGTCTCCAGCCCAATTCCCTGTCTACAGTGTGATATAGATTTGTCTGATCTACAGTGTGATCATATATAAGGCAATTAAACACCACTAAGAAGAGACTTTGGCAATTACAAATACCTAGCACAAACCAACAGAAAAAATCTGCTCATTAAGTATATCCACTGATGGCACAACATGAAGAGGCACATGCATACTACACCCTGGAAAAGCAGGAAACTAGAGTTCATACACACAGATGGAAGCTGTTGGAGGAAGGCAACTGGAGAACACACAGAAACTCTCGCTGGTGTCCCAGATTAAACATGATCTAACAAATATGAGGAACAGTTCCAGGTTTCTTTCAAAAGTGCAGCACTACACTGCACAGGAACCAGCTTCTACCCTTCAGATATCCGGATGTAAAGGACAAGGAGGAGACAGTGTTCAAGTGCTTTCAGCAGGGCTAGACATGGCTTTGGCACCGAGGGACAGGCATGCTCTAGTAGCTTGCTATGGATCCTTCTGGCCTTTTTGCCCAGACTGCTATCTCATGGGGCAGTAAAACAGCATTCACCATCCCCTGACAGGCCTGCCCCTCCAGCTCAGGATGTACTTTAGCTGGAGATACTACTGTGAGTTTTCTTTATTTACATACCTTTCCTCAGGCATTGGGTATGGGGTTGAAGGACTGGAGGACTTGGTACTGGGCTGGAGGGCTTTTGTGCCAAGACTTAAGACCATTTTGATGAGGCAGGATTCAGCCATGGCCACAGTAAGCCCTAGAAGGTATTGGGTGTTCCCAAGCCCCACAGCAGACATGGAATCGGTCTCCCAAGAGACCCATGCAGTGACAGCAGAATTTCGGGGGGCATTCATAGGAGCAGAGCTGCCCTGCTGTGGGTCTCTGTGTGGCAAAGCCACCCCACACACAGAAGCTGCCACTTCACTTTCAGGGCAACCTACAGCCATAGAGCTAACTGCAGATGATGACAAAAGGAGGGTCCACATGTGGTGGTTTGGACAAGGAGGCAGCATCAGGAGTGAGGCAGAAAACCTACTCATTTGTCAGATGAGGAGTGCAGGCTGCAGAGCTGGAAACACCTCCTGTGGTTCCCTGTAGCTGTTGGAAGACAGCAGGGACCAAATCACCTGCCCCTCATGTGCTTTGAGGTGTACAGCCTATAGCAAGTTGGAAAAGGAGACAGACCCTCCTCCAGCTAAGTTCACACTTTCAGCAGTATCGTTAATAAGAAGCCAAGTTGGCAGGAGAGAAGAGGAAGGGGAGCCACAGGACATTCCAGATTTACACAAAAAAATCTTCCAGCAAAACATGACATCTCAGTGGGGGTGAGGAGTGCCAGGGTACAAGCGAACGGTATGGTTTCATAGCTACGTGGCTCAAAATTGTCCCCAGGGTCTGCAGCCACAAGTCCTACATTCTGAAGATGAAGATCTGCCTCTGGACCATCTCTACTTTCAGTGTGCTGAAGAGCAGCACACACCAGCTAAGAAGTCCAGTAATGGATATTGATAGTTGCAGTCAGCCATTCGATCACCGGATGGCTTGCCTGTGACAGGCCATGAGGGAAATGAGGGCTGATGATAGTGTTTTCAGCAAGGACCTGCCCAGAAATCAAATCTGCCAAAAAGGTGTTTACACTCTCTCCCAGTGAAAACAAAGCAAAGTGGCTGTGGCATTTAGCAACACAGCTGAGAGATCAATTCTTACATTTTCCACAGATGACAGAGCAAATGAAAGGTTTGCCAGGGTAGAATATACATAGGCAATAGTTGTTTGATGAGGATTTTGGAAGGGGATGACTGAAGCCATATTTCTTTAGCACCTCAGGTGTTTATCATGGAAACTAGTTTGCTGGAAAAGTCCTTGCAACCACAAAGCAAGCACATCTTCCCATCCCCGCGGTGGAGGCTGCAGCTCAGTGACCCAACAGTTATCTTAGATGCCCCCAAAGCAGAATACAAGGAAGGTGAACTAACAGCAGAGCTCAAGCTAGAGCTGAGCACAGTGTGTAAGGAATCACTTAGTCACAGAAAAATGCAAACACTTGTAATGTCAAGTCAAATTTAGTCAACGGTTTCACCTAAAATAAAATGTGGAAGGGATTATTTTGGTGTGTTTGCAATAGTTTTTTGCTTTGACTTTTCAGGCAAGACTTACAAGCTGGCTTGAAAGCAAATTTTGAAACAACAGAAAATGGGAAAGAGCACACTTATGCCATACCAACTAAGTTTTGTGAGCCTGGAGGCAAATATCCACTCCTTTTTCCATTTGATTTAAAGGTAGGTCTTAAAATCACGGGCCTCCTACCTCTTTCACAGTGATATTGATTCTGGGTTGGACAACTTCAATTTTTTCCCTTTGAAGGTGCTTGGAAGCAGAGACTAGAAAATTCAGATGAGTGTCCTAGACACCAGCCCATACCATAATCCTCACCTATTTTCTTACCCAGTGAATGTTGATGAGCAATATGAGTTTGGACACATCAGCATTCAAAAGAGAGGCTCCTTTGTATCTTCTAAAGCTGCAACACTGAATTTTCTTCACTCCAAGTACCAGTGCCTTCAAGTGGTCAGGAGCTCCACATGTCTGAGAAAATGGGGAGCAGGGCTGGGCTGGTGGCAGAGCAGGGACAAGCAGTGCTCACCACCACAGCTTCTGTCTCACCCCATGGCATATGGACTGCCCAGCACCCTTGAATCCAGCAGAGCTATTTTCTCAGGCAATGTCCACCACAGGAGTTTCATTGGCTTGGGCAGCCAGCCCTGCAGCCTGGAATCTGGGACATTTTTCTGAGAGGAAAACCTGCGGATTAATGAGCGGTTGGAGTCTCCCACACAAAGAGTGAAAGTTTGCACCATTGGGGGCGAAATGGGATCTCTCCTCAGTTTTGCGAATATTGGTCTAAGGGCCAAATTCTGATCCCACTGAATTGAGCTCCCATTTTAGCAGGATCAGAATTGGTCCAAAACAATTGATTTCATCTGTCTGTCTTGGTCTCCTCCATCTCATGGTTTGGAGAGGGAGAGAGAGAGCATGTTAGGCCACGCATCATCTTTATACCCAAAGGGAGAATTCAGCAAAGCAAGCAGACCAATGTGCCACGTGAGGCCACAGGAGGAGGCACCCTGTAGACCTGCCTGTTTTTTCTTCCTTACACCACATGGAATCAGTCTTCTCCATTTGTCACTAAGTGGAACATAGTTTAGCCCACTGATGCTTTAAGCTTTTCCTGAAAGTTTGGAAGTGAGGAGATGCAGCATTTGCAAGATCCCACATCCCAGACAACCAGAGCCTCAGCTCAGGAATTGTGTCTTTGTAGCAATATTCTCAAGGACAAACATCACACTGAGTCTGCCACTGCAAAGGTTTCTTAGTAGGAGCAGAAAGTAACTCTGGAGCATCTAAAGAAAACTTCTTTTTTAACATATATTTAAAAAAGTGTGCGTAATCATCTCATTCCCCAGAGTGCTGTGCACATAATCAAAGGAGAATCACTATGGACTTTGTGCCATGGAGGAACACAGTGCTTTTCCTTTATGAATGAAGCACAACTGAGCAAGTACCATCACCATGGGTAAAGGAAGTAGTCTGCTTTTAAGGAGAAAATAAAAAGGTGGCAACTTCTCTGTAGCAAAATGAGGGTACCCAGACCTTCCTATTTTCACAGTTATTGTTTAACGTTATACTTAAGAGCAGAATTAGACTAAAAAGCACCTAATTTAACTTTGGTTGATTCAAAAAGCATCTTGGTGCATGCGAGCTATTGTCTAATCCTTTTGTTTGAGATGTTCTACATTAGTCAGCCACTTTTGATTTATGTGCTAACAATCCCCCTTAAGGCAGGTAATTCACCGACAATGTTCAGGATGTGAAAAGTAGTACTCCAGTTCCCACAGCCAAAAGTCAGTAAACTTTAAATCCCAGAGCCCCTATACGCATTTTGCATGAATTGCCCTCACAGAGGGGGGAGGCAAGTTCTTCTTATATGCCTCTCCTGTATCAACTTAGAAATCAAATCAAATTTTCAGAACAGTGGGAATGCTGATTAGAGACAAATCACAGCAGAAAGCAAAAGTTGCAACCAATTTTGAGTACGCACAAAAAAATAATGGATTACCTCACTTTAACCTCTACATTCTACTTCAGTGTCTTTTCAGTTAAAGGTTTCTTAGAGGAACAATTAACATAATGGAGATATATTTTCATTAAACAATGTCCTTCTGCAGCTGGCAGGAACACAAGTTTTCCTTGTGTACTGAGGCTACAATAGATAGCATTTACTGGTTTTAAGCCTAATAGGTTTTAAGCCTAATAACTTGTTTTTTCCAAGACTGCAAATGGGACCATTTTGCTATTGGAAAATAAGATTTTCCACTGTGATTTTCCAGTCTTTCCACTGTGATGCAGTTTCTGTCCTCAGAAGATCTTGAGATAGTGTGCTGTTTCGAATGATGTAACACTGGGCATAGGGAAGTTTGGCTTCCTTTTTCTGAACTGCATTGCTTAGACAATCACATTCATTTTTCCCAGAAACCCATTTATCTGTATTCGTAGCAGACAAAAAAAAAAAAAACCCAAACCCAAACAAACCTGTCATCACATAAAGGTAAAAAAGAGGACTGTGAAGCAATGGTACCAATAACATCCGGAACTATGTTAAAACAGGACAAAAATGTAAAATTCTTCACCGGTGAACCATGCAGGCCTTGCAACCTCATATAATTTACAAATTACAAGGCTAAGGCTGACTTCTTGCTTGCATAAACCATCCACATGCACAAAGCGGAATCTAGCTTCAACTTCATTTTGTGTTTAAACTGCAGTGTCTATCTCAGCAAGCCATCCCAGATAAAGTTCTAATGCTACGGAAATCAAAGGAAAAAAAAAAAATAAAATCATTTACTTCAGTATTGCCAGGATTCCAACTGATTTCAAACTGGACTAAAACCAGACCTCTCCTATGTAAGTGGTAAGATGGCCTATGAAGTCATTATTTTCTTTAGAAAGAATACATATTAGTCATAGTCTGAATTTACCCAGTGTCTCCTCCAACCAGTGAAGCTTGTTATCTCCTTTTGGTAGGTTTCAGTGCTAATGATGGTCAGTAATTCACTGTTCGATGAGGAAATGTTTTCTAGAAACCCTTAATTCAGAACTAAAAGCAAAAACATGAATGTGTTCATGGAAATACTGTGTCAAAACTGTAAAATACTGAAATATCTTGGGATAGCAGTATGGACAGTTTCATGATGTAAGTATCTGAAACCAAAACAGTCATTTTGGCATCTACACTGCCCTATAGCTGCACAAACTAAAGGATTGCACTAGCTTCCAGCTTTATGGAGAAGAAACAAGAATCCTGAGGTCTCCAGCCATTCAAACGGAAGCCCATCACTGAGCTGAGAAACCTGAGCTCCTGGCAACCCACAGGTGAAAGAAGTTAATTGGAAGATAAGTCTTTCCCTCCTGATAAATCAGTGGTTTCCAAAGCTGCTGAATAACCTTGCTTTGTTGGGGAGAACTTGCAACCAGCTCTAATTAAACAGTCCCAAATCAAGTTAAGAAAAGCAATTTAATTGAAAGAAGGCGTGGAGAGGTCTGGATGATTTGGGGAAGTGCTGAGGGACATCTAAAAAGGAAAAAGTGTGCGTGCTGCTACAACACCAACTTCTCTGTTGGGACAATGTGGTACTGCAAGTCATGTTATTTTAACCATTGTGGACTTCTTAATTTTTGCCCCCTGCATCGCATCCTGCAGCTATGAGCATTGCAAGGCTGATCCTTCATCTGCTAATCACTTGTTTAGGTGACTACTACTAGAGAACAAAGGAGATCCTATGTGGAGAAACTAAATTAGGTAGAGACTTAGGGTCACATGAGAAGAGAGATTAAACAGCATCTTTTCTCTCTCTCTTTGTAGTAAATGTCCAACTTAAAAAAAAAAATAAAAATAAAAAAAAATTTAAAAAACGCACCTAAGGCCATTTCTCCAGCTCGGGCTCCAGAGATACCTTTAAAAGAACTTGGTTGCTTTTATTTTTCTGCTCTGTATGGAAGAAATTAATAAAAGATCAGGGTCTGGGGCAAGTGTGAGTTTGATACTGTGTTTTACAGATGGCGTGAAGTTAAATTCCATCTTTGGGGATTCATACACCAGCACCAGCTGCCATTACTGCACTGGCTGCTGCATGGATTTATCTGAGGGCAGATGAGGGATCCGAGGCAACGCAGTAAACAGGACTCAACGTGTTCCACACGAACAGCTGGGTCATAGCAAAGTGCCCTCAAAGGTATTGAGTTGGCGGCAGTGCTAGCAGGTGACGGTGTTTGGACGGATGTGGAGGACAGGTTGGGGGTGCCCCGTAGCCCTCAGGAGCGGTGGGATGCATGCTCGCAGCTGCGGGTGTTGGGAG
>NW_009913888.1:0-315 GCF_000696875.1 Nestor notabilis | reverse complement strand
TGGGGAAGAGGACCCCCCGGGTGGCGAAAGGGCCTGGCTGCTCTCAGTGAACGACACCGAGCACCCACTCTGCCCGGCAGGGCTGTGCCGCCCTATGCCAGTCCGGAGCCACGGCTAAAGGGAACGTCAACCCCTGTTCACTGTAGCATTTCTTAAGTCGCTCGAAAACATGCAGCGCAAGGCTCGAACTTTCTCAACCCCCTGATTTCACAGCAACGGCGCTCCTGCACCGTGCCAAACCCAGCGACAGGCCACACCCTGCCTGACCCTGGACTTAAACCCCTCCTCCCGCTCCCCAGCGGGTTCTCGGGTGTT
>NW_009913887.1:0-38274 GCF_000696875.1 Nestor notabilis | reverse complement strand
TCCTCAGGGCCAGCCCCCTCCTACCTGGCCCTCCTCCTTCCATTTCGTTGTTTGGTTTTATGGGGTGGTTTTATTTTTCATCCCTCCTCCTTCCTTCCCATTTCCCCTTCCCTCCAGTCCTCCGCCTTTCCCTTCTCCGCTTTTAATTTACTTCTCTTGGTTTTCTTCTCTCACTCGCTTTTTTTTTTCCTGTGCCTGCTTTTTTTCCACGGCTGTTTTGCTCGTGGACAAAATCTCCCCGTCCAGGGGATGTCTAATCACTGATCCTCAGACTCGGAATACTTACAGGATGAAGCGGCAAACGAAAATAAAAGTACTTAAGTGACAGGAGCTCACTCAACAAAAATACATCTAAGTGAATTTTAAAAGGCGGGGGATGCAGGGTGGAAGGAAGAAACCCGCCTGCGCTGAGTGCAGAGCTCAGCTGTCCCGTGCATTCGTTTATCTTCTAAACTGTGTTTTCTTCCAAACCAAGTTTCTTTGATGAGAAGTTGTTGTATACTGTGTATAGATTGCTGTTACAGACGTTTCTTGCAGGTCCGAAAGGCCTTCGGAGGGAAGAAATACCTGTGGTACTTGAAAAGCATCACGCATGTGCTCACTGGGGTGTTTAACATCACCTTTGCCATGTCTTGCTGCCAACGGGCAGGAGTTATATAGCCTTTCTCCAGCCATTGCTCTTTGGAGTGTGGTACTGTGGCTGATTCGTCTCTTTGCCTAATGGTTATACTATTTGACTCCTATACTTGGATTTTTTCAGTGTGTCTTAAAGTGCTTTACAGCCTGTGGCTGCATGTTGAGATTTACTGTGGAAATCTAGGTAATGGAATTTAGTGTGGTAGAGCAAGGCAACTGAAATTACTTGTAAGGCTTTATAGCGCTTTATTGATTTATTGATTGTTAATGTTGTTTTAGAGGTTTGGTTTTTTTTGTTTGTTTGTTTGTTTTTTAATATAATGTCAGGACTCCTAAATACCTTAAAAGCCTGCACATTCTGCCAACCAGAGGTTTCAAGCTGGGTGACCAGTGTCAGCTGATTTTTATAATGTTGGCAGCTTTCCTTTGGAAACGGGTTACAAAGTGTGACTTGGATGATAAACTTTTGACATGGTGGATAAACCAGAAGATTTTGAGATGAGACTGCGAATCACAACTCTTCCAGTTATGTAAAACTCTTTGGGATGTTTCTAATAGCATTGTTGAGCTGTTGAAATAATTCAGGTGGGAAGTAACTTCTGGAGATGTCTAATCCAGCCCTGTGCTAAAAGTGCTATGTACACTTTACTCCAAGAACATTATGTGAATGTGTTGCAAGTAATGATTACAGATGAGTGTTGTGCAGGTCATTTACTCTGATCTACATATCCCACCTTTGTAAACTTGTTGGCAGGTTCTTTATGTGGAGACTGTTCTTGTATTAAGTTGACGCAAGCCGGGAGTAAAGTAAGAAGAACATCTGTTACTTTTATTTTTGTAGCTATTTTTCACGTACCACAGATGTAAAATCAAAGGATAATTTGTACCACATCTTATGGATACTATAAAATGCTTTAAAATAAGTTTGCATGACATAGGAAATCAAGGTTTACAATGTACAATATAAGCAGCAATACAAGAAAATAATTGCCCATTAGTGAGCACTTCTGACAGACTTGATCAAGTTTATTTCTGTGAAACATCAAGTTTCATTTGAAAAAAAAAAGTTTACTATTCAGCTGCTGCTGACCTATCTTAAAAGAGCATCTCTGCCACAACTCTTAAGTACAAAGCAGGATTCAAAATGTACTTTTTAGGTACTGATCTTTTGCCAAGTCCTTTAAGACTAGCTCTAGAATAAGTCCTGAACAATGGAATATTCTTCTTAATAACTCGGCCCTCAAAAGTGTCTTTTATTTTACCAGCTTGTAGTTAGAAGAGGCTAACAGTGCATGAAAGATGTTGCTTGGTTAAAGGGTATGAAAACACAAAATATATATCCTTATGTATATATATAAGTAATTCTTAATTTGCTTTTGGCCAGTCATTATTTTAGAATACATATTAAAGATTAAAGGTAGTTACTCTCACTTTGAGACATGAATGTTTACCCTGCTGCAGGTGGTTTATAGATGTAAAAAAACCCCAACCCAAAAAACCCCTGAAGGGATTAGCCTTCTATTTACCTTGTCACCTGACACAAACTAAAGAATCTTGCCTAATAACTTCATCAGCAAACCTTTAACTTTGAAAGGAGATCTGTGGAGAGAGTGGTTAGGAATTATTGTCTACTTATCAGTGTTGTTTAGCATTAAACATGTCCAAAGTCATTTGACTGCAGGGCTTCCTCCCCTCTGTTTTTCCAGTTCATGCCACAACTGTGTCCAGTCTTAAATATGATTTTTATTTTGCATTGAGAACTTTAAGGGAGAGGCTAAGAAATACTAAGGAGATTGTTTAGTGTTGGTGAAAGACACCAACTTTTTTCTCTTCTCTCCATGAACAGAAAGAGCACTTCTCACAGCATTGTAAATGTCTGTATCTTGCCTGTAGCCAGCATGCCATATCTCCCGAGCAGTTTGAGGGAGAGGGATGGACTTCCATTTTTCAGAACTTCTTCCAGTTTCCTCCTTTTATGTTACCACTCCTTTTCTTTCATTCTCCATGCTTTCTGTGTCTTCCTTAATCCCGTAAGAGTGTAGTATCCTCATTTGTCAGTTTGTTTAGATTCTTAAGTAAAAGCCTATGTGGGCCATGTCGTTCATAAGTAGAAATTAGTTATGTCATCTCAAGACAGGAGCAAAAGACAGGGAAACTCTTCTATGTCAGCAGTACAAATAGGTGAGAAGTATAATATGGTACTATGGTGGATGATCTGACAGTCCTTGTGGAGTCCTTTGTGGGCTCTAAAGCAAGGGATGCTATTGTGAGAATTAATTCCTTTTGCCAGAGGTTTTCTTTTCTTTCTGTAGACTGGCAATAAAGAATGCCAGTTAGCATAAATTTGTAATATGTGATTTGCAACTATTGGGAGTCAGGCTGTTTACTGTAGCATGTTCAGTGGGAGTTTGTTGCTTGATCAAAGCTGAGATCTGTTGGCAGACCTATGTATGGAGAGGTTTGTATCTTTTTTTTCTTTGGCTTATCCCTGAGTTGCTATCCCTTCTGATGAAACTTGTTCTTCTACTGAAGATCTCTCTGATAAGCATGCCAAGTCAACAGCTGCTGTTTTAAATTTGTGTTTCTTCGCATTTTCATACCCTCATTCTGCAAGTTACAGAATTTTATTTGGATCTGAGCATACATGACATGGAGCCTTGGAACTTTATAGTTACCTGCAGATTTAGTGAATAAAACCTGAAGACTTGATTTTTAATATGGAAGAGTCATTCTTTTAATTTATGCATTTTGACACAAGTGTGTCTTGTGTCAAAGGACACAAACTGAAATACTTTTTCAGTAGACTGATCTTTTTTAACTTTTCCTTTATTTCAGTACGCCTGGAGACTTTCTTGTGGAGTTGTTGAGGGAGGCCTGGTTTTCTGTCATGATTTGCAAAAATAGTCACGCAGCAGTGCTAATGTGTTGTACTGTCTCAGTGGTTAAATTGAACTTTTAGCTGTGAAATGAAAGGGAAAAATCGGGTAACTGAATGTACCAAAATCTCTCCTTTCTTCAGCAAAAGGATCGCAATTCTGGCTATGGCACTGTGATCACCACAAGCTTTTGCTTTATTTAGGAATTACGATTTGACAGTTCTTAAAGAAAGACCTATGTGAAAGGAGTTCTCCCACAAATTATCAGTTGAGCCATTTAGACTGTTGGAATGGACTCTGTTAGGGGAAGAAGAACGAGGGAGACATTAATACCAGGGAAATAAATTGATTTTTATATTCCAAAACAGTAACTCATGTTAGTTGGTATTACAGGTTTCCTGAGGGGGGTTCCTTGCAGTAACAGTACCTTGTTAGTTTTAGCTTTCTAAAGTGAAACAGCATGAAATTTTCTTGTCAGAGTAACAACTGCAATTTTTCAGAAAGTTGTAAACAACAAACCTGGAGTCTCTTCTGATGTTTTGATTGGTTTTGTTCAATGGCTGAAAGGAAACTTTGAGTGAATTTTAAGTCTTTTAAGGAAGTTATGCTTTAAGAATAGCAAAAGGCAAATTCTCTCATGGATGAACTAGAACTCCTGAACTACTTGTACAAATCATGAAGATTTATGCATGTGGTTATTACCTATTTTGCTTGAATGTGAGCACTTGAAGGGCAAAATTGTGGAGGAATGCAAGAACAAAATTGCACTTCTGTGTAAGTCACAACTTACTGTTAAGCTTGACACAAATTTTGATCATTTCCAAAGTAGTATTTAAGTGAACTCAAATATAAATACAGTAGTCCAAATAAAATGGTGAAAGTTTATGCAACTGAATCAGACAATATCCATGACAATTCTTGTGTCTATTTTTCAAAGTTAATATCTGCACAAATAGGAGTGGGTTAATCACATTAGTTAACTCATTAAGGAGAGCATTGGTCAGCTGCAGATCATGCTTTGAAAGTGGTGCTTGGCACAACAAGGAACTCTGCATTTCTTAAAGTTCTATGCATTATAAAAGAGCAGATTTCCCCATACCTCTCTTCATTCTGTCCTTACTACGGAACATAAGATACCCATACTGAAACACTTCTTGACTGGATCAACTTTGAAAACAAAATGGCACCTCCTTCAACCCTTCTTCATTTGACTGATCATATGTTTTTATGCATCTATTGAGACAGCATTAGCATTCTTGTTCATGGAACATGTCAAAACTGAATTTATTGTAGAAACTTATTTGTATCTCATGTGCTTCTCTATTATGAGGACCACATTCTGGAATTACACCAGAAAAACTGGAGCAGAGCTTGGTCCCTGCAGAACCTTTGGCTCCTAAGGATTTGTCTGTCTCTTGACCTGTGATTGGTGACCATTGATGTGCTGTTCACGTGGATGGTTTCAGACTTTTCCCTGATGGAAACAACTACTGCTGAGATTCAGATTGCTTAAATCCATTTTAATGTCATTTAATGTCATTTTAATAGATCATAGGAAATTATTTACCTTCTCCCTCCGCTTTGAAGGCAGGTTTTAGTCACAGTCCTTACAATGCGTAGCTTTCCAGAGCTGCTGTCTTGGAGTGGTTTGCTGAGGTGTCCAACAGGAGTTTTGACAGGTACTTTGGTTGTGCTTGTAGGCTTTGGTTTGGGGATCCGAGTTGGAGCTGAACGACGGAATGCATCAGTAATCTTGAAATAAACCAAGAAAGTAAGTAAGGCATTAGTGAGATTAATTGTGTATGTAGCTCATCAGTGTCTCTTCCACTTTGTAAAACTAAACACATTGCTCTTAGAACTGTTTGTCTGAACTTCCTTTCCATAGTAATGAGAGTGTAGCTTTGTATTTATCTATTTGATTGGTGAATATTAAAGAATCTGAATGGATTGAAATCCAGAGCATGTAATAGAGGGGTTTCCTGTCAGCCCTCTTTTTTTTTTTTTTTTCCAGAAGCATTTACTGCTGGTTACTGCCAAAGATGAGATACATAGATCCTTCCTGGGTCTGCATGTGTATAATTAGTTTCATATTTTGATTTTCAAAATCAGGGCTTTGAAATCGGGTAAGGAAAAATGAGATGCCGTTTTCTTTGACACATATTTCTTGAAGATTTTACCTTTAGGTGGCAGCAAAGTTTTCCTTTTTGAGCTACATCCCGGTATTTTCACTAAAACTGGACTGACACTTGTCATTAATTGCTAAATAGAAAAGCCAACATGCATTTTCATGTTAGTCTTAAATTTATCACTCATTTGTTAGTATGCAAGGGGAAAACCAGAACACCACATCCCTCCAAACCAGAAAGTGTTTTGCTTTAATTATCAAAGGCACTGTATTAAGAAGGGGTTGATGTTGGAGGGGATAATTGTGTTCCTGCTGTATGGCTTTCTTTGAGTACTGAGTTGGAACAGTTTGCCTTCTGACTATGTGGCATGGCCTGATAGATGAGGCACAGTGTTGAGAATAAAATGTTTGGGTGGGCTACTCCTAGCAGTGCTACAGACTGATGTAAGTATTTAAAGTCTTGCACAGTAAAGTGTGATTGTATCTCTGAGAAAGAGTTGTGGGTTGTTTTGGCTTGTAGTTTCTGTTTTGTTGTTTTTGGGAAGTGTTCCAGTTCAGAAATTCCATAAGGTACAAAATGTTTGGAGGATTCTGTCACAGTTGATCGAGCAGCAGTGTTAGACTTCAAGAACATATTTGTAGGCCCAGATTTTTACAGATGGTGTGCATCTAACTGGTATTCAGGCTCTAAGGTCTTACTAAGTGGGAAGTTAGGTGTGAAAATACTCCTGTGCTCTGGCCTATAATACGCTTCAGCTTCTAGCGCGTTAAAACCACCATTTACAATATGGCCTTCGGACCCTTCAGATTTCATGTCAAGCAAAATATTTTTTGTGATTCAAAATGCTGTTCTGTTTTGCAGTTCTGAATGACAGCATTGAATATATTTGAACTATTATCCCTTAGTGCTGAGAGTTGAGTTACAGCTGATGACTTTGTCAAGGTTTGGTCTGATTACAGTGTTTATATTGCTCTCTTCTTTGTTACATTTGCTTATAGCCACAGTAACTGAACTGGTGCAGCTTCTGGTGTAGGCCCAAACTTTAGGATAACAGTTGTATTACAGGGCTCTTTTCCCATGCAGATAAGCAATACCAGTGTTAAGTTTCTATGCGAGGACAACTAAACTTGCACTTCAGTGATCACACCAATATAGTTGTATAGCTGTAATTTCTGTTGTAGGCAGGGATTTAACAAACTGTCCATCTAGTTGTCTTCCTCCTCATTCAACACTTAACAATTGGTTTATTTTTCATCATTCCTGATAAACATTTCAGAGAGGAAAGGCGGAATAACTTTAAGGAAAACAGTTATTGACACTAATTAAATTTTTTAATTTAATTACATTTGTGGCTAAATGGACTAAACTTTGTTTTTGAACTTGAAAAACTATGAATCTTGCACATGAGTTGTAAAAAGAACATTTTGGGTCAGTTGACTACATCAATGCTTAAACTGCTGTAAGATGTATCAGTAAAGAGGGAATGGCATTACTTGGGAATTGTCTGGAAAGCACCTGGAAGTAACTGTATAGAAATTTCTGCACTAGGCTAGTTGTATGTGTACTGAGAATTCCTGTGCTATTCTTCTAGTTCCTCCCCTACTACTTAATCTAGAAGCATGTAAGTAGATACATCGGCTGTAGCATGTATGTGTATTGGGATGTCCATCTTGGTTTTTTGGGGAGATCTGAATGACTGAAGAAACGCCTATATATATATTTTGGTGGGCTTTTTCAATTTAATTTTTAACTTTCATCTATGTCTGGGAAATCTGTGTTCACAGAATATCTTCAAATGTATACATCCTTTCTGTTTGTTCCTTCAAGGTGAATGGTTTTCAGTCTCCCATTCTTTTTCTGATGCTCACTTGTGTTCTGAATTTGCTGGCTCTGTGTTCATCACTACTATTTAGTTATGGTTCCTTGAGTTCCCATCTGTAGGCCATTTTTTATATCTGTTACCTTTCCAAGTGAAGAAGAGGAAATAAAACATGTTTAACCTTCAAAAACCAAGCTGAGCTGCCTTTCATGTTCTGGAGAGCCCTTTTATGTTCCCAGCAGGGTGCTCTAGCAGTGCTGGAAGCAAAATGTTACCTGGGAGCTACCTGAGTAGTCATGCAGTTTTCCTTTACTTAGTATGTCTAAACACAGTTAAACAAGTATTGGCAAAGAATTACTGCAACAGTAAAGACAACCAACCCTGAAGACATTAGACTAGCCACATTTTTGGAATTAGAAGATTGTGGTATGTTTGTCTGGAAGTACAATAGCATTGATTAGCTTAAGGTGTTAGATTTGGAAAAATACCTAAGTTTTTGTCACGAGTGCTTACATTTGTAGAAATAAGCAGTTAAAGCTCATTTTCAAGGCAAACAATGACCTAAGAATCAAGAAAGGTGCAGTTTCATAAGGATCATTTAACTTCCTCAGTTTTAAATTAACTTCTGAAGTAGATGTCAATCACCTGTAACCAGAATTGGCAGGAGAAGGAATGAGAACTCTTGCAGTGGCTGTGTTGTTTCATAGTGAATGACAGCAGGTACTTCAGGGACAGGGACGAACACTCCACAGGTGACAAATGCTGAATTTTCACACATGACACTGGAAATGGTCCTTCTTAATTTGAGGAAATCAACTGTGAAAGCATGCTCTGAAATATTGAGATACATATATTCCATATAAACTTTGGTTATTTTCCCCATGGGCACAGAGGTGGCTTATCTGTCAGTCACATGGGCCATCCGGTATTTTACCCAATACAGTGCTTGCTTTCTGGGGAGTGGGCTAAGGCAAGTGTGTGTGTGGGGAGTTCGTGGGGAGAAAAATGTCTGTTTCTGTGCTGTTTGAGTAGTTCTCCTGCCTTTGGCCCTAATTTCTTTTTTTTTAAGAAAATATCTCTAAATCTGATCTGTTTTGCTTCCTGTTTGTACTGTATTCATTTAATAAGGAGGAACATGTAGTGCTTCTGCTGTAAGTTTTCTTATTTACCTCCTACAGTCGTTGTAGAAGTTGATCTAGGAGAAATAACTTCAGATAAGGTTCTTTTTCACTGTTTATGTTTTTAGTTTAAGGCATGTGAGCAACAGAGTATAATTTTCAATTTTAGTGAAAGTGGCCAGGGGATGGTGCTGAAGATCCTTCATACAGAAGTCCATGTATCTGTATGTGTACAAGTCTGCCTCTTGTACATTTAAGTTTGTACCTGGATGATTGTCTGCAGTCAGAATGTAAACCAGGTCTGCAGGTGGGAATGAGTTGAGATTAAGCAATAAACCTGAGTGTTCCCTTTGATCTCCAAACCAAACAGCTTTGGCTGAAATTTCAGGTTAGGCCTCCTCAACTGCACAGGGCATTCAGATATTTCATTTTTTTTCACTAGGTCTTGGCATCTGTCCTCTAGGAATCCAGAGGGAAAACTCTTAAGTTGCTCTGTATTTCCTTTTATGCAGCCTGCCTGTGTGCATGACTATATGGAGATGGGTAAGCAGGAGTGGTATAAATAATCCTTGTACTTACTAACATTGGTAAGATCTTAGCCAGAGTATTGTCTGGCTTGGGACACTACATTGTCACACCAATATAAACAGCTCTGTAGAGGGAAAATGCTTAGTAATCTGTACAGTTGTAGTATTTGAGTTGTTAAGTGGGAAAGCAATAGGGTTTGTTTAAGCTGGAGAAAACAGAACTGATGAAAGATACGATAATTGTCTTCTAAAACATGAAAGTTTGTGCAGAGAAAGTTGTTTTTTAAGTCCAGTGGCGGGATAGGAAAGCGAATACTGGATTACAATTTCAGCAAAGTAAATTTAGTTTAGAAAATAGCAAGATTCTTAACAGCAAGGATATTTCAGCCCTGTTATAGATTCCTGGAGTAACTGTGAAATCATCATTGCAGAAGTTTTTTAGAACAGGATGAACTGGGTATTTGTTTGGAAGGGTTTAAGTGAAGTTGTAGCAAGGGAATAGCCTAGAAAATGTCCTGAGGACCCTTCTAAGCTTCATTTTCTGTGATTTGTACTCATCTGCTGATACTTGGCCTATTACAGGACTGTAGCTTTCAATAATATGACCTATTTAACAGAAAAATGTAAGATTAGAAATAATTTCCATATATGTGACATGGTTTGCACTCAGGTACCCAAATGTGTCACCATGGTCTTATTTCATGAACACTAAGTTTAAATCTACTTTCTGGTGGTGGAGAACTAAAATTCTCTTATGTGCCTTGCTTTTCTTGGGACGTGTCTTCACTGGGAAATGTGATAATCTTTTAAACAGAAGATAGTTTAGAAACTGATTTTTAATACGTGAGTGACAAGATGCAGGGAAAGGTAAGGTTATGCTGTGGGTCAACTCTGCTAGGACAAGTGGGTGATCAACACGACCATGCAATTGGCTGATTTGCTTGCTGCTAGGAGCAAAGAAGGACCTCAGGCACCTTGTTGAGCAGCTGGAGTCCCCAGGAACAGTAGTATGGCCTTTTTAAATACTAAACACACTGCAATATTAACTCTGTCCAGGAGAGGATAGTGCTGGCACGTAAATACTTCTGCTGATGCTTAACTGTTAGTGTTTTTATATAATACATTATTTTACAAATCTGTGTGAGATCATTAATTCACTTGGTTTAAAGCTGTGCTGCCATTTGTTGAGTGAGATTCTTGGCAGCAGAATCAGATTGTGGGCAGATAGGGATGTTATGTGTTCGGGTAACTAAGTATGCAGGTTTTAACAATGTTTGGAACTTCACTCATACATGCAGACACCTTTTAACACAAAAATAACTTAAGTATTAATATTTTCAAAAGGTTTGAATATATTTTTCTCATATTAGTTAATAATATATGTTGAAGAAGCTTACAGGGGTAACCAGATTGGGCCCAAATCTGTTCTATGGAGAAGGAAAAAGAACCTTCTGCTTTTACCATCATGGCTTTTCTTCTGAGTGGGAACAGGCTGTTTTCCTCTATGAAGGCCACATTTAAGGTGTGTTAATCAGAGTCTTTATATAAACTATATTTAAAAAAACGCCTCTACCTTTTGTCCAGCCCAGATTGGTGTATCTAAAAGGATAATGGCTTTGAGTATGAAACAATGAAGAATAAGAAATTCCAGATTCTAGTCACAATTGAAGCTGCCTTACTGTGATTCTGCACAAGTCAATTAACTTCTGTCCTAAAAAAGTGAGTTCTTTTACTACCCCAGGAGGGAATTAATGGGACAGATGAATGCTTGTTGTGTATTTGGAGTGCTTTGTGATGTATTTGCATGCTAGGTTGTAAATCTTTAGGCAGTAGTGATAGCATCTAAGGTGATGGGACCAGGGCTTTAGCAGTGATTCCAGCATGAAGTGCTCATTCTTTTTGCTTGCCCCATCAGTTATGCTGGTAGCTCTTTTATAGAACTTTACCATGAAATAGATCATGGTTTTGTGGTTTTGCTTATTTGTTTTTTCTCTTTTAATAGAGATTTGTGGAGTGTGGCGGTTTGTGTTTGATGTTCTCCTGTGTTGTGTTGTTTTTTTGTTTTTGTTTTGTTTTGTTTTTTTTAAAAAAAAGGTTAGTTTCTTGACCTGGTTCACAGTGTTGCCTTCTTCAGTGGTGATGATGACAGCATAACCAAAATGGCAGCATTTTGGACTATGAGATGTGGTAGGGGTAAGGAAGGGGAGGGACCTCCTTTTGCCCATTTCTATATGAAGACCCTGTGATGTCTGATGTCAGGCCACTGCTTGGCTAGTGGAGAGTCACTGATTAAAACAGGTCTTTCCTCTTGTCCTCAAAATCTGTTTCCCAAGAGTATCTTGTCCGCTGGTCAGAGGACAATCATGTTTAGTTGGTAGCTCTGATATTTGAGGCTTTCTGGGTGCCCACAGTATGGTGGGTCACTGGGTGATACGGTAGCAGGAAGAATTCAGCTGCATGTTGGGGCCACTTACTGGAGGTTTGTGAAAACACTTCATGCTTCTTAAATTTTCAAGGTCTTTTTTTTTTTTTTCTTTCTTTCCCCTAAGCAATTTCCCACTTACAGTACTTGGTGTTAATTTTAAAATGTCTTTATACACCCACTTGTACTGTACTTGAACCATAAGATCTTTTTCTCTTCTGTTTCTTGGTAACATAATGTTTTGGTAGTCTTTGCTTAAGCCTGGAGATTAGGCAGTTGTCAGTTTTTGTTTTGCCTGTCTCAATATCTGTTTCCTAGGGACAAAGTCATCCTGCAGATGCCTACTCCATTTCCATCACCTAACCCTGCAGCATCCATTCAATTTTAATCAAAAAGTAGTGCTGTACAACTCTGTTTCTGATTATTTTCTTTTCCAGTGTGAGGAATATGCCTTCTTAAGCCTTGCATGAGATGTTTACATACAGATCTTTTTTCATATTACAGCTTTACATTCTGTCCCCAGACACCCTATTATCTGCTGTGCTTTGGATCACAAAGCTTAGCTGGCTGCTTCTGTAATTTTGTCATTCTATTTCTTAATTAGCTACTTGAGGGAGGTTTTTAAATAACTTGAAATGCTACCTCTGAGTTGACGAATGGGCTCTTTGCTCTCAGAATATCACTATTGCTTATTATCTTCTCTTTTCCTCCTTTTCGTGCCCTCTCCTCATCTGTCCTCCCTATAAGGACAAAAATTACAAATATTTCTTCTGAAATATGTAATTACAGTAAAACAATGACTTAAAAATGCTGAGCACTGAACTGTTTGTGCTGCCCTTGCACGCTCACTCAAGTAAAACTGGAAAGGTGAAGGGAAGTTGATAGCTGCTGCCATTTTTTTTTATCATTTAATTCTCCCTTTCTTATCTTCGGGACTTAACATCCAGGGAAGAAGGCAGATTTTTAGGCTTCAGAGGAGACACTTGCTAAGAGTTTTGGAAAAGAAGAGAGTTGATGTTATGATCTGCTGAAAACTGCTTTTATGCTCTCTTTCACAGTTTAATCCCTCTGATATATGCTGTTTGCTTTGTGACCATATTTCCCTTTAACATTTAATTGAATCATTACATATTTGTCAGATTTTTGGCTTTTGGGCAAATGCTGAAAACAAGTGTCTCAGCCTCCAAATTAACAGCAATACTTACCATTTATGGAATGCTTGAAATTCCTAAAAAAGCTGCCTTACTTGATTGAATTCTTATATGATTATGCTTGATGTTTTTCTTCAGAGTGTTTAAATCAATTTGCAGACAATTAATTTAATTTTCTTTTGCTCTGCTGTTTGCTCTTTGTCTGCCAAGGAAGTAGGTGAATATTTCCAGTTAGCAAAATGGAAATAATCTGAAATATGGAGCAATGATCTGAACACTTCAGGTTAATTTGTAAATTGATAATTTGAGTCCTTAAGCTATGCTTCCTATTTGTTATTTTATTATAAAATTACAGCTAACTTTTCTGTTCTAGCAGTTAAGTAAGTTTCAGCTCTCAACAAATAGATCCAGGTGTTTGTTTGCTCTGCTGTGTGCTTTGAAATAGATCTTGGGATTGGAATAGGATGAGCGTGTTTTGTTCTGCAGACCTTATTTTCAGGCCAAGTAATTATTTGATTTTTAATCTGTTGAAATGAATGACAAAAATTGCACTGCTAAGTCAGTTAAGATTTGCACACAGATTGTTTCATAAGCAGGGGAATGTAAGCATCCCTTAATCAAGGTGAGGTTTTTAGGGAACAGCAAGTTCATTTACAAGCAGTGGTGATGCTTCATCCTTAGGAGTTAATGGTCATAAGTGGCTGCTTCCTTTGTCTTTTGTCAGTTACTGGTAAACCATCATGAATATAAGGATTAAGACAGCAACAGAAGTACTGTCCTGTTTAATAATTAAACTTCCGAGTGGTGTGAACTCTTACCTAGGTTTTGTATTCAAAACTTAGCTTTGAACTCTGAATGTCCTCCTTATTCATGATAGCTTGGTAACTGTCCAAAGGACTAAGTGTCCTGATTTGTGATTTTCTTTTATAAGAACTTGTAATAGATGGCCAGGTGGTTAATGATCAACACACTTCTGTGTATTTTGGACCACAGGTATGAAATGAAGTGATTTTGTTTTTTTTTTCCTACAGGATTTTTAAGTCCAACTGAAAAAATATTAGTGCTCCTGGAGGACAACTCTTAATCCTTTAATTTTTGGAGGATCGGATGTCTGTTAGTACACTGGCAATTGAATACTTCAGACACATTTATTCAGTACCATGATTGTAATGAGTCCCTGCAGAGACCTTGGGTATGGATTGACAGGATATGCAGTATCCCATATTCTAGGAGTGCAGGGAATATGTTTTGAATGGACTACTTTTTTATTTTGAAGGAGTCCTGCGGTTAAGAATGTGTAACTTCAGTGTAGTTGCGTAATTTGTTTTTATAATTAACACACTTTAAAATGATTGTAATCTTGACCTGCTTGAGTGCCGGCAGCTGTCTTGATCAATAACTTTTGCTGAAGTTGATGGGAGCCAAACTTTGCATTGCACGATAACACTATGTACTTCTCACCCAGATCTTAGATCTCAGTTTTGCAGTCATTTCATTGGAGGTAAAGCAGGACAAAACAAATAGGAAAGACCTCTTAGGAAGACTAGTAACTTCAGGAGATGCTGTACCAGGTTATGCGTGACATTAAGCTAGGCTTGTGCAGGTCCACATTTTGTCTTTTTTAAAATTATTACTGCTTAACTGTAATATATTTCTTACGTCCATTTCTACCACATACACATTTCCCACCCCACCCTTGTTAATTTTACTGAAGTGTGTATGGGTAGAGGGCTTTGCTTTTCAATAGAAACCATTCCTTCTAAAATCAGTTACTACGTACAGTTATAATAATTTAGATTCCTGTCCATCAAAAAGACTTATAAAGTCCCCTTGTTATGTGAAAGCATGTGCCAAAGTCCTTTGATGAATCAGTTGCTAAGTTATACTGCAGAAATTAGTTTTTTTTTCTCTAGATAACATAAGCAGAATAATGATAAAGGTTCAGTGAGTAGGGACTTTATGCTTACTTGCAAACTTCCTTGTTGATAAGGGGGTTGAATAGTTATAAAAGATACTTCCTCTCCCACCCTCCCAGCATAAGATACATAGGCATTTAACTTTTTAGAATAAGAAGCAACCTTTCCAATTTACATTTGTGGTTTACAGCTTTTGAGAAAGACATTTGAAGTGTGTTCCAGGTCTTCTGGGCTGATCCACATTTGGTGTGAAGTTGGTTCACTATTAGCAGTATTTTCTGGAAGGCCAGGATTGACTGTGTGGCACATGGGTAAAGGGCAGAATTGCTTACATTTCTGTCCTTTTTCTTAGGCACTAATACTCCATCATTAAAATATCTTAACCTGTTATGTCCATTCTGTATGGTACTCCTATTCACCCTAGTTCTAGAAGCCTGCATGTTTGAAGACTTGGTCTAGTACTACTTCTTAGCACTTCTATCAAACTTTCTCTGCCTGTTATATGAAAAACATGAAAGTATGCTATAGTTTACTAATCTCGTTTCTTCTTCAGTGTACCTGTGTGATTATATTGTGTTAAACTGATGGCTGGGAGCTTAAATGAGATTTGAGTATTATGTGTGAATACATTCTTCTGAGTTATCATTTAGGAATGTAAGTGTTGCTGTTTATTGTTTTACAGCATACCTAAATGATAGCAGTTTTTCTATTGTATTGGAAAAAAACCCACCTTGTTTGGGAAGAATAATTTTGTGATATAAGCTTCTGAATTCAGCTCACTTGCAAGAAGGGTTTATGAGAAAGTTTAAAAAGAGTTTTAACCAAACAGTATAAAAAAAGATGGGGGGAAGAAGTGGGGTTGTGCTCTGAAACATATCATGTACACATCATAAATTTGTAATAAGATACAATACTTAGTATTTTGAGAGCTTGTGTGTGATGTACTGATAATTATCTGAAATGAGAGGGCTAGAAGGAGTTGGGAAGTAACAGGGAAGATAATGAATCAAGTCCTATCTGGAGTTAGCAGGCAATATTATGGCTTAATTAAAATTCTACCATACATGCAAAAAAAAAAAACCAAAACAAAACCAAATCACACATAACGAACAAAAATGTTCTGCAAGCAACGATAAAAATAACCAATTATTTACTGTTTTTGTAATGTTAAAATACTTTACCAAGGTAAGTTGCAGTTAAAAGTAATGTGAGTTATTTTGAAAATGGAAATACATAAAGATGCATTTATACAAGTGCAAGACTAAATATTTTACATAACTGTAATTCAATGAGAAGATACACAGTAAGTGCACACTTGATAACACTAAGCAGGCAAACCTTAACGTTAGTTCCATATACTGTTGTATAGTTCATGCACAGATCTCTCCCAAAGTAAAGAGGCTGTTCCAAATAATTCTTGCTGGGATGAAAAACAGGATGGGTTGCTGGTAAGGGTGTCAGCATGGATGGGGGTCAGTTATAGACATTACTTACTGTAATTTGTGATTGCCGTGGGAGAGGAGTGGCTGTTGGTGTGATTGTAATACTGCTGGTGATTTTATTGGTGGACTTATTGGGTAGGCCATTAGCTAGTGCTGGAGTTCTGTTGTCTTGCACTGGATTACAAGGGCTGATAGGCTTGGAATTGGTGAGAGCTTGGACGTAAGGACTTCCTAAATGGATGTGGATTTTGTTATCCTCAGTAGTTATTACACTTGATCCCGTACTGTTAGATCTCTGAAACTGCCATGACGACTGCCTGTCTGGGGATACTCTAAAAATGGTGTGCTTGGCTCCCATTTCCAAAGGCTCTGAGGAGAGTATTTGTTCCTGAGAACTTGAACCTGGTAAAGCCAAAGGAGACATTGTTCTTTCAGGAGTTAAAGAACCACATGATTCAGGAGTTTGAGATCTTGCAAAAGTAGCCATAGTAATAGGAGAAATTACTTGCTCTGGGCTCATGTAACCTTCTGCTGCTTTTGATTTTACAGGTGTTAATGAAGTGTTTTGGATAATGGTTATTCTTTGCTTTGGAGTGCCACAGTTGGGTATAACTGCTGTGCTTGTGTAGGAGTGAGGACTTTCAGTAGTAGGACTAGTTATTTCAAGTGTTGCTGTGTTCTGTCCATGGTCTGGAGTTACTTTTATGTGAAGAGGCTGGCCAGGTGTATGGCTTAGCACTAGGTCTCCAGTCTGTGCACAGTTTCCGTTTTGTTTTGTATGAATCTTTCCATTTTGAGGATGGCTCTCTTTGGACTTCATCCAAGGTATCCATAATTTTTTGTTCACGGCATTTGCAATGGATGAGTTGCTTTTGAAAGACACTGTTTGTTCTTCCTCATTGTTGTCTTTATCCTCATTATCGTTGTCTTCATACAGCTGCCCGTTTATGACTGTTCTCTCTAAAGGCATGAGGGTTTTGTAATCAGGTGGTTCATTGTCTGCTGGATCTGTCTGGACTTCTTTAGAAAAAACTTGCAAGTCAGAAATTCTCCTTCCATTGAGACCGGGCCTGAAGTTGTTGCTGAAGCGTCTGTACCTCTCCAATTCTTTAGTGAGGCTTTCCATTTCTCTTGCTAACTCCCTGTTCTTGTTTTCTTGCTGGAGGAGTTTCTTCTGTAAGACTGTGTGATCACCTCGGAGGTGACAGATTAGGTCTTCTGTTGCCATGTATTCATGAATTTTTTCTTTCAGTGCATCTACTTCTCTGGAAAGATGACTTGATTTAGCTTCCTCCTCTTTGAGCTTCTTAAAAAGGCGCTGCTCTTGATTGGACTCTGCCTTTTCTGTTAATTTATATCTAGCCATTTCCATTTTGACAGCCTCCAGCTCTTCTGATAGGAGCTTGGCTCTGTCCCGTTCGTTGACATATCTTCGTTCTAGAGATTCAAATTCATCTTCAGTTTTCATAAGATCATCTTCTATGGCCTTCATTTCTTGCAGCTTCTGCTTAAGCCTCTCAACTTCTTGAGAAAGCTCCTTGATTTTGTTGTTTTCCTGTTGCAAGGAGGTGCTGGATTTGGTACTCTCCTTGAGTTTATTTTTAAGAAGCTCTTTTTCAACACTTTCCAGTGACTGAAGTCTTTTTCTCAGAATATTCACTTTGGAAACAAGATCATTTCCTTTTTCCTCTTCAGCTTTCAGTTTGTTTTTCAGTTCATCTCTTTCTTTTGTAACACTGGACACTTTTTCCTCTGCATCAGATTTTGATTTCAGTGCTTTTTTACTTTCCTCAATTAGTTTTTCTGTAACTGACATCACTTTATTTTGTTCCACCTGAAGCTGAGAAGTTGCGGCTTGCAGCTTTTCTTCTGTTTGCTTTATTTTTTCACCCATAGTTTTTCTTTCATCCACAAGCATCACTGTTAGACTCTTCAGCTTTGTTAAATCTTCTTTAAGTGTAAACTCAGTTTTTTCTAACTTACTTTCAATTGCTTCAAGCTCACCAACTCTAGCTTTTAAGCCATCTAGCTCATGGGACAACTGCTTTGTTAACATTTTTTCTCTTTCTAGGTTGCATTTCAGGGAGTAACATTCCTGTTTACTCTTGTTGAAAGCATCTTCTAATTTCTCCAGTTCCATAATTCTTTTGTTAAGTTTGTCAACTTCCCCTTTAAGGCTCTTGCTCTGTGATGCTTCTTTTTCTAACTTTCTATTAAGTTCTCTGCACTGATCTTCCATTTTTATGAGCTCTTCATCTTTTCCTTCCATCTCCAACAGTCGTTTCCGTAGTTCTTCTACTTCAGTCATAAGTGTGGAGTTCCCACACTCCCCCTTATTTATCTTATCCCTCAGGTCTTGCAGTTCTTCTTCTGCTTTTCGTAAAGATTTATTGGTCTCTTCCAGCTCATCAATTTGCCGGCTGAGAGCAGTTAATTTTAACCGCAGCTGACGATTCTGACTGTCTTCACTGGTTAGTTTGGCCATCATTGCTTCTTGGTCTTGGGAAATCTTACTGCTTTGGGCTTGAAGTTCAGCCTCCAGCCTGCTGGCTCTTTGTTCTTCTTCTTGAACTTTTGCTTCAGCAAAAGCCAGCTTCTTGTGTGCTTCTTCTGCAGAAGTGGTTAATTCTTGAATTTTTTGACTTTGTTGATTCAACTGCTCAGTGAGTCTCTGCTGTTCATCCACCACCATTAAAGCAAAGGATTTCAGTTTAGTCAGTTCTTCTTTCAGTTTAGCTATTTTCTTGTTGTTTTCCTTCTCTCTTTTTGCCTGATATGCTGTTTCTTGTTCGAGAAGCTTTTTCAATCTGTGGGAGGAAATAATACCGTATTTTGTAGCCATTTTAATGGGCATTTAAAAACACACTTGAAATACTAAGACATCTCTTGCAGATGTGCATGAACATCCATTTGAACTTGTAACTACAAGCAGACCTCTCCTTGTAGCAACATGGGAAAGTGTTCACAGACCGTACTTTCTATTCAGAAGTTCTATTGTAATGGACACTTCAATATAATCACTTAGACTTAACAACTTCAGTAATTATGCATCTTTGATTACATTTTAAGCTTTTGACAGGTATCAGTGCAACAAAATTTATTGGTATTCTGCACTGGACCAGTATGAATCTTGGCTGTTTGCTGAGGCTAGGTATGTGCATGCAGGTGGGTTTTTTAAGAATTGTGATTGTCATAGTGGTTGAGAAATTAAATCAGTTCAGTCCTCAAGGGCAGGTATAATTTACAGCATCATACACTTCCTAATAACTTTAAGTTACTTATAAACCATCCTGATGTTTTATGATTAAACCTTATGGATGTTAAAGTATGTGAAGGAAATGTAGCCCCACCAGGCAGTTAGTCAGGCTGCCTGATGTCAATTTCTAAGCAGCACATCAGAGCAGTGGAAATGCGGGCCTTGTGGCCTTGTATCGTGCACTCACACACACAAATGCACTCAGCAGATAAACAGGTATTCAGGTTGTGCCTTTTGAACTTGACAAAGCCCAAATGTCTTGCTGTCTGTCAGTCTTGGATTCAGTCTTACATCCAAAACTTGCAGATGCACCTAGGTGCAACACTGCTTGTACATGATTCTTGAAGGTTATCGTAATGGTTTTCCAAAATTAGTTATACAAGTTTATATTAGTACTTAGTCTTACCCAAGATGCAGCATACTTTATTTGTTAATACCTCAAATAATTAGGTTCTTTTATAGCCTTTTCTCTCTCAGGGAGATGCTTGTGGAATTGTTCTGAGGTATGGTTAGGTTTGGTCAGCATATCTGCCTCCTTTCAATTAGATTATGCCTACGTAAACATATATTCTGGTATTAAAAACACATCTGAAAAGCCTCGGTTCAAGTATTAAAATATTAGAATTTTTATGTTTCACTGTTGTACGTACGTATGGTACCTATCCAGTGGTGTGTAGATCACGTGGGGGAACTGTTGGGTCTCAGGACTGTACTTGGACAAGATTACTGGGTCTTTATAGCTTCCCATTGACAAGTTCCTGTTACAGCCATCCTTTTCGTTCAGGAAGAGCTTAGATAGCGGCCTCCTTTGCACAGCTCTTTATTAGCTGTTGACTGACTGGAGGTATGTATTTCTGGGCATTTAATAGGCTGCCTCAGCCTTTGGCAGCATTGTACTTTTCCTGCATGGGGAGAGGAAGTCCCTGCCATTATACAGCTGCCCATCAGACTTGTCTGAGTTAATGATGGTATTGTATAGAAGTCTATGACTACAAAATTTCTTACATCATCTTCACCTTTCCCACTTTTTTTATTTTAGTGCATAAGTTGCACTATATTGAATGTAACAAAATGCTTTATATGGAAAACTGACAGAATGGGAAGTAGCAATAAGCAGAGTTGGTATCAAAGACTTAAAGCAGCCCCAGATTCTTTACAACAGTCGATTAACACAATGGGGAAAATGGATATGAAAAAGTGGAAGTGGAGAGAGAGAGAAGTTTGCGAAATGAACTTGAAGGAATGCTGCTGGTCGTCAGAACAATAATTGGGGAGCAGACTGCACTGTCTTCAAAGGCAGCGTTTTACTGTGTTGTTGGCACATAAACTTTTTTCTGTTTTTCAGGGCTACTTTCAGTTTGAGTTCTTTTTAGTGTAAAAATCTCTCTTCCCTCCCCACCCTTGTCTCTAAATGCTTGAGTAGTGAAGTTCAATTGATGATTTACTGTTGCCATAGATATAAAACCATAACAGAAACATAACTAACAATTTCATTTGGAATGAACTCAGTTTTTGTGAGTGCATGAAGTTAAGACATCTTATATTAATATTGTTAAAAGAGACTTGGGCTTGTTAGCGTTTGATTTGTTTTAGCTTGTTTCGCTATAATTTAATTTTGTAATGCAAACTTAACTGAGATTTTTAATACCCAGATTAATCACTGTTTTACCTAACACTTCCGTGTTAAT
Source organism: Nestor notabilis (assembly GCF_000696875.1). Classification (NCBI taxonomy): domain Eukaryota; kingdom Metazoa; phylum Chordata; class Aves; order Psittaciformes; family Psittacidae; genus Nestor; species Nestor notabilis. The sequence continues at coordinate 17,297 of NW_009913887.1, read as the reverse complement.
TAAGTGATGTCTCTCTCACCAAATGAAACTGTAATGATCCAGTGACTGATGTCCCTTAAATTGCTTTAGAAAGAAAACTCTTAGACCAAATAGTGAATAACAATCACCGTAATGAGGTATATTTTTTTATGATACAAAGAAGATGATTGTGCCTAAATCATAAATAAAGTTGACAAATGCTTGAGTGAGTAATCCCAACAGCCCTTCCTGTGAGCATCAGTGTATGTACAATATTTTTTTCTGTCTTTTTTTGTTTGTTTGTTTTTTTCCTTCTATAATTTAATTTCTCAAGCTATCTGGAGTGCTTAAGACTTGCTTCAGCAAAGCACTTGAAGTTCCAGCACAAACTGAGTGCTTGATTGAGGTAGTTTAACCCAATTTCTGATTAAGTCGTGTTGTAAGGGTTATTTAAATGCAAGCGCCTAAATTACTGGTATTTGACCTGGTTCCCTGTATAAACTGAGAAGGATTTTCAAGAGATTCTGTTTGTTTGGTCATGCCAAAAGACTTTAGGGTATTTGAAAATGTTTCCTTCAATCAAAAGAAAAAATACAGTTTTAGGATTCAAACAGAAGTGCAAGCAAATATTTCTAGAGATCTATTTCTTTAAGACCAAAAAACTTACATATAATCACTCCATTGAAATCAAGTTATGGAGCATAGTGCAGAAGCTGCGAGTTAAAGGATTTTAATGTGCTTCTAAAAAGAAAAAAGGGATGTATTAAGCATTTTTTATTTATTTAATATATTGCGTAGTGAAGGTTTTGCACTTGTTTTGATAACTGTATGCTTATTCATGTATTACTATATAGAAAATGCCCTCAAAAGTGCTGAATAGGTAATGATTTCTTGGACAGAGTTGAGATTGATATTGTAAGAAGTCAACTGGGAGTCCATTAATATTTGCAGAAGAATGAATTTTTCCTTGGCTGTTGAATTCCTGTTTCACAGTTCAGTAGGTCACACAAGTGTGTCTGTACACATGCACTTAGGAATGGAAAAGGACCCTAAAATGTTTGGGGGTTTTGGTGGTGTCGGTCTTTTGCTTGTTTGTTTTTCTAATTCATCGCCTGGTTTTGGTCAGCTAGTTTAGGGGAACCTGACTTGCACAGGTCAGGGCTTAATTAGGTATATCATTTGAATTAGGGCAAATCACACATTTAATTGAAGAAGTGCTGTAACTGTAGCATTTGGTGACATTTTACATACTTTTGTGACAGTTAAAAATACTTCATGTTAACTTCATCCAAAATGCTCTCTTTCTGAAGAAGAATATCCGGAGTATTTGAGACACCAATTTTACCAAAAATATGCAAAGGTCAAAAAAAAGTTGGCTAAAAAAAAAAAAAGAACAGGCACTCTCCTATGTAATAAAATATTTACATTGGTTTTGTTCTCAGTTGCATTTCATGATCATGTATTTTCATATTAGGCAAAGGGAGGTGTATCGGTCAAAGCTTTCACAGATAATTCCAAGCTGTTGACTTCGTAGGACTACAAGAACCCTTTCTGCATCGAGGCCAGCAGAAACAGGCCTTGGGAATTGTTTTTATGAACATGAATGTTAGGTAGTTAAACAGAATCAGGGTAGCATCTTACTACTTTTTCTTCAGAACTTCTGTTATAAATTGCTACTTTTTTTGTGGCTTACTGTCTACTGGTTTGCAGTACAAGTTGCCAGCCTTTTTATTTCCTTAAGAAAACTGTATTTGTCAGCTCTCCTCTGTTCATCATAATTGCTTTCCTTAGTATGGGTACGATAGCTTCTTGGTGTTAATACTATGCATTCAACTGTGTTTTGGTTTTTCTCCTTTTTTTTTTTTTTTTTTTTTTTGGTTTGTTTTTGTTCTTTTTCCTCCAAGTGTATATACCTTTGGCTACACTACGTTATATTTGACAACATGATGACTATGTGTTCTCTACAAGTTATGGGGACTCCCAAAACAGTTCATTGTCTTTGGTGTCATGTGATACCATTTTGTCTTCAAGTAAAGATTTCCATTGTTATGGGGAGACCTATATTACTTCAGTGCTGTTTATGTTTTTAGAGCAATCTAAGGGGGTGGCTTTTGCTTCTGAATATCAGGGAAACCCAGGAAAGCATGGGACCCTTATTTTATAATGCTTTGAGGTTGTTCTGGAATAAATCACTATTCTTAGAATAATAAGAATAAAACCAATGCTTTATTTTTTTCCTTTAAGCAATCTTTTAATGATGGCTTTAGAAAAGGCTGTGGATGCAAGTGAAATAGGTGTTGGTTCGTAAAGCTGTACTTTAAACACTCCTTTCACTAAAGTATTGAGGAGATTTTAATATATACCTTATCAATATCTTTATTTTTATCAGATCATTCTGCAGAAATGACGGAGATTCTAAATGTGTTGTTGGTTTGTTTGTTGGTGTTTCCTTTTAATCATGAAGATACGTATTTTTATCTAGCTTGTGCTCTTCACCCTTTTCCAGGTAAAAGATGTGGCTTACTAGAGGTTCTACAGGTTATAACATGAGAGTGACTTGCTTCTAAAGGTTTTGAACATGTACTTGAATTTTCCCCTGTACAATGCAAATAAAAGCACTTAATGTGAAAGCTTTTAAATGTGAATGAAGTCATGCCTCTTCCTCTGAGGCATTCTTCCCAGTTAGCAATAAGCCATGGTCTGGCCTTTAATAAGAACAGAAACATGCTTCATCATTTCTGGTAAATCTTGCAAGCAGTTGTAATTTTTGACACCAATGCAGTTAAATATTTATTTTTGGAAGACAGCCAGTCTGTCTGTGACTTCCACAGTTTATTGCAACAAAATTTGGATTTGTTAAAATAGGTTTCTTGAGGTGGCTATGCATTTTATTCTTTTTCATTTTTCCTTTGCCTACAGTTCTACTTATTGATGTGTAGTTTTCTATGAAGACATATGTTATAGCTACTTTTATGGTGCTCTATTATCTTTATTAATGCTTCTTTTTTCCCCTTGTCATAAAGAAAGTCAAAAGCCTTTGAAATTACAGCAGCAACAACATACCATAGCTGTTGTGTAATCTGTTGGCTTTATCTGAATCAGTCAGCACTTCTCAACAGAATGCAAACACTTACTTTAAAATGTGTTTTCCAATGTATTTTTGCATATGTATATTTTAAATCAGTAGTTTATACTAGGATACAAACCTCCACAAAGGGTGTCTCAACTGCTAGAGACTGCGTGTAAGGCAAATTTCCTGATAAGGAGATTTATTTTATAAAATGAGAACTTACATTGAGGGGGGTGTGAGTTCTGCCTATTACTCCACACACTACCAAAGAATAATTATTGTCTTATCTGATGCTTAAAATGCTGACTTGCTTTACAAGTTTTAATAAAAGTCATGTATGATGAATGGTGTTGCCATTTCTGGGTTAATGGGCAAAACTTCAAATGGATAACCAGATGTATTTAGTTGTGATGCTGAGTAAACATTTGCAGATAATGCATTCTTTTAAAAATTAATTAATCTGGAACAGTAATGTTGTTTGTGACCATGATTTCACAACTACTAAACTGCTGAAAATTCTTCCTGGCAATATAGGGGTGATTATTGGCACTCAGAAATATTCTAAAATCCTGTGTAGATTTGGTGACAGGAAAATGGCATGAGAAATTTTTAACAAATTTATGTTGGTTAATATAATATCTAAGACTGGATTAACATTCACTTTGGGTTGCAGTAATTTTAGTTCAGCACTAAAATTCGGTATTGTTTTACCGTGAAACTTCAGTTTAAGAAAATAATTTTCTGTCTTGAATTATACAGGCCAGGTTGGACAGGGCCTGGGATGACATGGTCTAGTGTGAGGTATCCGTGCACATGGCAGGGGGTTGGAACTAGATGATCTTAAGGTCCTTTCCAACCCAAGCCATTCTATATTTGTTCCATATCCAGATGCTCTTGGAAATTACCTATCAGTCTTGTGTAAAAAGTATGAATGCTTTCTGTGGCAGTAACTGTCCAAATGTGCAAGGTGATAATTAATAAGTCTGTTCATTCATTTCTAATCTTGTCATGGTAGCCATCCGCAGTGTTTGAGATTATAATAGGAAGGTGCAGGATTTTTAGGGGGGAGATAAAGAAGTTGCTATCCTAATAAATTGTTGGCAGGTTTTTACTTTGTTCTAGTTTTTTTTTCTTGACTGTGTGTCCTGGAAAACAATTGTAAATGAATGCTGACTTGACAAGACCACAATTATTAATGAGCTTTACTTGAAATTAGCCTTAAAAACTCTGGGTCCCAGAGTTCAGCTGCTATAAAACATTACACAATGAATTATGAGCTGGACTCCAATGTGTCACTGTTTTTGAGGTGCACTCTTCTTTCTTCTTCCCTCTTCCTAGATTTAACAGCTATTTCAGGTATTCTTAGAAGTCAGGATCTATCAGTGTTTGTATTTCAATGGAGTATAATTGTGCATGTAGTGTGACTGTTAATCCTCTTCTCTTTGAATCTAGACACATTGATAATTTAACTGGCTCATGGGAATATGACTTGGGTTTTGTTAGTAGTTTGGTTTTTTTTCGTATTACCATAGTGCGTATTCATCCCCCCTGTTTCTCTGTGTCTCTCACCCTCTCTCCACACTGCCTGTAAAGTCAGAAATAAAGCAAGTAATTTCAGTTGCAGCACCAGAATTTGGAACTCTTCAAATTTACGTCAGCCAGGAAATTATAGTTTAGCAGATGGAAAGCTTTCAGAAGGAAATGGAAAGATGAACCACAAGAGATGTGGTGTAGGGGTCAAAGCAGCAAGAGCGAGGCAGAACTTCTCAGTTACTAATCCAGGTCCCACTTTTGTCTTTTCTTCATCTTTAACAAGTAGAATTTTGTGCGTGAACTTCAGATTTAATAAAATGGAAAAGCAGTGTTGACTTACTGTAACAGATTCTTTTGAGAAGGAGTATTAAGCCAAAGAGGATTTAATATGATAACTACACACAGTAACCCAAGACAACTACTACTTTTTATAATTTGTGATTTTTAAATTATAGTGTCAGTGAAATGATTGCATTTGATAGGTTGATATTTGATACTGCATGGTAATGAGTTAAATTGATGGGAGAGATCCTGTGTCTTTATGAACCTGAGTTTTGTTTTAAATATATACTTCAAGCATTCCTGTTAGAATATTATTGCTTGACCAGTTACTGAGCTGTTTTTAAAATCACCAGTGTTCTAAACCACTCAGTACTACAGAGGTAAACAAGACAGTGTTTTTCCACTATTTTTCCCCCCCCTTCCATGGGCAGGTGGATGTATTTATATTGTCTGTTCGGAATGTCAGTGTCAGTAATTGCTGCCATTGTAGTCTGTTGCTAGGTTGTAGCAACTGGAAAGCTATTTAATCTGCGTCCTTCAAGTGAGTGAGGAGTTTGCAGAAGTTCCGATTCCCTGAATGAGTTAGTTGCTTCAACTCTGTCTATGTTTGTAACCCACAAGTCACCTTTTTACGTTTTTCAGTTTAAAGATAGATTGTTCTCTTCATCTGAAACAAATAAGTTTTCTGTGAGTAATTTCAATAGATAAATGGATAAATACTACCTATAATTTGATTGTGGGGGGTTTTATATTTTTAATTCTGTATATAACAGCATAATGTGTAGGTTCAAGGTGGATCTCTTTTATGGATACTTTTTTTTTTGAGGGGGGGGCATTTGGAAAAATAAGTGCTTTTCTGGTGTCTGATTCACCTGGGGCAGTGCTAGTGCTGCTGTCTTGACCAGAGCTGGCATAATTGTGCAAGGATACGATTCATACAACCCTTTTTAAACCTCAATTAGTTAATATTTTTGGTATGACAGAAAATGGCACAAAGCCAACAATAACACATCATGTTAGTCAGAGGAGACTGGTTAGTCGTAAACGTCATTTTCCCATAACATTTACAGGAACTGGATGTTCTCTAAAACGATTTTAACACACATTTTATATACAAATAAATGTCTGCAGCCACATTTTCATCCATGGGCAGAATAGGCACTGTGCCTATCTCTTATGCTAACCATGGCCTTATTTGTATATTATTAGTCATGAATAGTGGTAGAATTTAGAACTTTCCATACTGCCATATGTACTTCCTCTGTTGAACTGAAGGCATCCTCCTCATTGCTGCCAGTTCTGAATAAGCTGCTCGGTTACACAGTGGCCACTTGCTTTTAGACAGGTGGAGGCTGGCTGCAGATTTCAGTATGTTCTCAATATGCTCAATGCATGTGACAAGAAGCTATGTGTGGAAATTGTGATTAGAACCACATAGATTAAATGTTGGAAGTTAAATAAAAGTATTTTAGTACTGAACGGGACTGTCTGGGAAGACTCTGAGTTTGCCATCATTTGGAGGAACAGGGCTAGTTAAAAACAATTAGACGAACATTCCTCAGGAATGTAGGTGGTGTCACTCCTGTGCAGGAGGATGAACTCCATGACTTCTTTAGGGTCCTGTTCATACCCATGGAATCTTAATTATATACATACATCCTAGGACAAAAGTGAGTTCCTTTTCTGGTGTGCTTACTTCCTGAAGTAGCTTTGTGTATAATAAACTCCCAGTGTTTGAAGACTGGGCTTGGGTGGCACCCCATTCTTTTTTTGGGCAGAAAACACGAACCTTAATTGCTACTGCACATTTAGCTTGAAATATTTAAGATTTCCTTGATACAGGGTTTCATGGAGCAATGTAGTTGAGGATTTCCAAATAGGTAGAAGACTTCAATCAGATTTGCCGTTACAGTTGCAACTTTTTCTAGTAGCCAAGACTGGGAGCAGTAAGAGCAGTAATAACACTTATGTCAAACAGATTTTGCTTTGAAGCTAAATATTCATCTTTTTCCTGGAGACCTGATGATGTGAGGGTGTCCATTTTCTCTAAGGTGGAGTTGGCCTGCACTTCATCTTGGAGGACAGGGGTGAAAAAAGTTGTAGTAATGCATTGCAGCCTGGTTAACTAGGTAAAGATGGCTTTGAAGCTACAAGTGGTGCACAATGCTGCTAGTTTCCTGTTTTGCAGTATGTGACCTTCAGAAATTGTATAAAAACTATTTCCAATAGATTGCAAATTGCTTCTGGGTACAGTTCTAGATACTGAAGCTCTCTAGTTCTGGGGACTTTGCTACCTGGGAGATAATACACTTTCTTGTTGTAAGTCCTAATAAAATCCTGTTAAATGTCCTTGTATGTCTCCTGTATCTGAATGTGTTGCGATTTGAGTTGTGGGATGTTTGGAAGTTGAATTTTCTCTTGTCTCAGTAGGACCTCAGGCCACACTGGCCTGGGAGGTCTTGGTGAATCATCTAAAGGGGCAAAGTCAATGCATGTTTGTTTAAAGCACATTAATCCTTAGCATAGGTGCTCTTCTTCAGGTTTTAAGTTTACATGGTCAACTTCAGTTCTACAGACTGATCTTCAAAGAGGACAAACACATTGTTTTACACTACAGGATTGGGAGATACAGTGGAGACCTAAGGACCATAGTCTTGAGAATTTTTTTAATGCTTATAGTTCTAACCAAGGTTTACTTCATGGTTTAATTTATGTATTTAAATAACAATTGATTTAAGTAGCCACTTCACCTGTGATGAATTATTTAACTAAAAACCATCTTTTTCTCAGATCTGTTGATTGTGATGTGTTGAAGTAAGATTTCCATTGGTAGTTCACTGCATTAAAGATCAAATATCCTACTGAAGCATAAAAGAAAATTGGGTCCTGTAGTCATATGTCCACTCAAAGTGCCAATAACAGTTTGTATCTAGAATCAGCTACTTGCATGTGGTGAGTTCAGCAGCTGGGGTAACTGTTGCTTGGTTTGGAAAATAAATGTCTCTCTCTTTCTCAGGAAGAAAACCTGAATTGTTAGCATGAAAAAGTGGATTTAACTAGTTCTAGCTATTCTGTGACCAGTGTTTTCTTAAAAGCTTTTAAAATCGGTCTGAGCAGTCTTCCTAAAGCCAAGAGAGACACTTACTTTTTCCATCTTTAGCTGTTTTCCAGTTTACTTTCTCTGCCTTTCAAAAACTGTCATAGATAAAAAGGCTTTTTTAGGTAAGAGGAGCGTTATTTGCATGTATACTTCCCTTGGCCCTTCATATGAAGACTTTTAGTCTCCAAATGTTCCCTGTTCTTCAAACAACTGTTAATTCAGTCGAAATTTTTGTGCCTCCTTACAGTACCCCAAATAGATTTATAACTCGGTATTGTTATGTGACTGAAGGATATTTGGCTGCACGCCCTATTTGATCTCTTTTCTTGCCTCTTGGCTGATGGTCTGTGATGTTTAGGTTCTATTTTCCTATTTTCAGATGTCACTGAAAATGAAGACGCTGTAGCATGCTTTCATGTACAGTACGTTTCTGATGTAATACATTTCAGCTTTTATCATTAATTTATAATGTGGTTTCAAATGCTGAAAATAAAAAGACACAATTATCTCTAGACAGAACTTACTAGTTTGTTTGGTTAACTGCATTAGCCTAGATATATGGGAGGGTCATTTACAGGTTATAAACTGTTACTGTGTCAAATTCTGATTCCCCCCACCCAGTTAATCCTGATTGACGCAGGAGAATTTTCGTACATTCAAAGATGGCGGTAATCATCTAGAGCTTTAAGCAGAGGATGGGAACAAAGCAGTGGCAAGCAGACACTTTCCAAAGCAGTGCTCCTTTGTATACCATTGTTGCTTTTTCTTCCCTTCTCCTTTATAGAAGGTTAGCAAAATATGTAAGCTTAAAGGTTCTTGTCAGCTGTTATCTGTTGCTGTCCCAAAAGTGAATCAATGTATGCACCTCCAAGCATAAGCCTAAACATTCTGCATGGGTTGGTGTTGTCTGCATCACTCTCATAGGCAGTCTTATTTTATCTTGCTCGAACTGACCCATATTGAAGCTGTGCTTGCTGACTTTGCTTCAGAGGCTTTTTATCCCCCTGCTCTGCTTATGCATATGCAAGCAAATGCACATACCCATATATGTATATTAGGTATGTTTTTAGAAACATGTATTTTAGGAGAAGACTTAAGCCTGCCAAGGTTCATGGTAGCCTTTTCATTGAAGCCAATTCAGTATTTAATTTGGGAATGACATGGGTTGCTAGTGAAAAGACTTTTCTCTTTACATGAAAGAGTATGTGGTACTATTTTGCAAGTGAAGAAAATGTTTCAGCTTTGAGCATTAACAAATGCAGTTTTTTTTCTCCCACCTTCCTACATCCAACTTAGTATGGTCAGCACTGGATTTCAGATGTTTTGGTCATGGCTTGGCTGCCCTAAAGGTGGAGGAGTTGTAGCCCCAGGTTCAAGTGACCAAAATTTAAAAAAGAAATTAGGCTTATATAATTAATTCACTTGCCTCTTTCCTGTGTAGGCATCTGAAGCAGAATGGCTCTGCTGAGGCTGAGAATGTGCTTGCCTGGTGGGAGCATTTTGAAATTGAAAACAAAAACAATTGTGGCATTTATTAGGTGGCTTCTGAAAGAACTCTGTGTAGCTTAGTAGAATACAATCCTGTTTGGGGTAAGCCAAGTAATGGTGGTAAATTTTCCTAATTTTCATAATTTGACCTAGTGACTGAAAGTTACGCGCATTTTACCAGAACATTGATTAAATCCATAAAAAGTCGACGGAATTCAATGAGCTTATACTTTCTCTAATATGGCTTCGTCCATGTGCTAAAATCCAATATGTAATTAAAATGCCATTTTTATGCGTGTATTACTTTCCTTTTTTAAATGGCCAGTCTTGTGTGTATTTTTCATGGTAACAACATGCTGCTTCATTTCACTTTTAAACACTTTTGCTCTTTCTCTTACACTCTCATTGCAGTAGTTGCTATGCAAACACCAGACAAGCTTTGTGTCTCCAATAAAAAAAGAATGAAGTTTTAAATTCACTCTGTAATGAATTTGAAAGAAATTGCTTTGAATATTAGGTTTAAGGCATATCTTTTAAGAACTTTAACCTATCATTTTTTTTAAGTGCAATTGCTGTGTTCCTTCCAGCTTTTTGGAAGCCTATATAGGACAATGAAATCTGGTTGATGACTTCTTTCATTTACCTGAAATGTATGCAAAGTGAATGTTGTTCTTGTCAGAAGTATTTTGTTTTTTCCATCCACGTTTTCAGTTACGTTCATTGGAGTTTTGTGTACCCTGTCTGTACAACTGTGAAGGTTTATTGGAGCTTGAGCATGAGCAGTTAGGTAGTTGTGGGCTCTGGTTGCTCAACTTGTATGAGCATGCAGCGTGAAGCAAAATGGGTTGAGTTCTGGTTATTTACCTCAGGACCCACTCCCTGGTGGTTGTCCATAGGTCCCCTGCCCAGCTCGAGGCTGAAGTCAAGCAGTTAGGATACATCATCGTGATACACATGATGAGCTATCGCAGAAAGGGTGACTTCTGCATCAGGCGGAAAGTACGTGCATTTATCAACTTGAATGACCAAGGTTGTAGGACTTCAAGTTGTGTTGCAATGTTGTCTAGCAAGGTTGGCTTGAACTTTCACCCCCAAGCTTTCCATTTGGTTATTAAAGGAGGGTTATACAATGATGTTGCTGGGCGTTTGCACAGCTAGCATTCATATATTGCAAGCACATCCACCTCTTCACTGTCACCTCAGTTCTGTTGTTCTGGTGAGGAGGCAGTGCTTTGGGAGGGGCTGTTTTTGTACTGTTCTTAACTGCAAGCTATAGACTGCCACAGAAAACCTTCAAATATATTTTCACTGAATTTGTGAACACTTGAGGAAAGTGAGCTGTGAATGCCTGAGTGTTCTCCACTGGTCCATCAGCTTGAGTGCTGTTTGTTACTGACCTTCCAGAAACAACATGGTGCCCTGAACATGCAGTCAAAGTGATTTCTGTCTTGCTCATAGTAAACAGCAAACCTCAGAATCAGCATAACATACTGAGAGGTGTTAAGACTCAAAATGTTCATTACTTTGTTTAAATCATGAGACTATATTTAGGATTTTGCAGCAATGCCTCTTACCCTCTTGGAGCTGAGTAATACAGTTTAGTGAATGGCTGAACTAACCAAGCTGTCACCCACTTCAGAAAAGCTAAACATAAACCTTAAGGATGCCATAGCAGAGCCATTCAATGTAAGAAACACAAACCTAAGCAATTAAAAATGATTTATTTTTATTGCTATGGCATAGTTTCTAAGTTGAAATCAACTTGATGACAGACTAAAGTATTAAGGGGAACTGTTAATGAGTCAGAACTAAAATTTTATAGAATGCTTTTTAAAGATAGGTCTTCCTACACTGTAAACTCCTTAGGATTCTCTGACTTACAGTTTAATTGCTTCTTTAAGGAACTGTATTAAGGTAATACCACGCCCAAGATTTGTGAGAAGCTGTTTGTGGGAGAGGTCTGGAGGAGCAATGGCTGCTTGCTAGCCCATGCTGAACTACACCTGGTAAAGAATTTGTCCTGAGGAAATGTACCAGCCTTTCAAGAACTGCCGCAGAGGGAAAACTCCCTGGGATTTAAACCAGCATGGGTTTTTATCCTATGACAGTGGCAAACATGGTAATTCATCACAGTATTAGGTAAATAATAAGAAAGTGCTGTTACTCTGCTAGCAAAAATCAATCAATACCGTGATTTCACTAGTATTGACAGGGAAAATAAAGTAAGTGTGAGTTATATCCCTTGTTCTTTTGGATCAAATTGCTAAAAATTCTACTGTCGGCAGTTACATGACATTTGTCAGTAGAGGGAAGGGAAATGACAGGGAAGGAACAGAGGGTCATTGCAGTTTGATAGGAAGTTGACTTTCATTTCTGGAGGATATACTTATTCTTAAAAATGCTTTCTCTTTACACTGGATGTTGTTAAAAGTTACTAAAAAAGAAATTTAAGTCAAGAAATACATGTGTTGAAGACTGAATTATGTGGCAATTCTTTTGCTTTGCTGTCTTCTTTTACTTCTAGGTGATTCAAGGTAATATTTTAATTGCTTAAAATTAGATACTCTCAATACATACTAAGAAATCTGATAAAACAAAGAGTGTAATACTGGAGGGGGAAGAGGAGGTGGTATACAACAACAGTGAGACATTATAGCTAAGTCTAATTATTGTGGGCTTCTTTTATCAGGCAGTATAAATGAGAGCAAAATAGGTTCTGTAAATATTAAGTGAAGAATATTTTCCCTTTTGATCTAAGGAAGGCAGACTATGGCAAATAGAGTTCTTATGGCTTTCGGTAGATGTTATGTTTCATATTAGGCTAGCAGTGTTCACAGTACAGATGGTACTTTGGATATTGCTAAAGCGGTAGTTAATGATAAACGTTACCCTCCGCTGTTGGATTTAGAGGAGCTGAAATAGTTTCTTACTTATGTGTAGGCTTTTTTCTTTTTCTAGTTACTGCCTTTATCAAGTGTAGATGTTTATTGCATGTGTTGCATTTCTGTGATTTTTTTATTTTTTTTTTTTTTTTAAAAATTTTTAATGATATTGTAGTCCTTTGACTTCAGGTAATCCTTACTCAGACAAATTCTTCACAGTATGTTACTTAACTTTAGTTCGTAACGTATCTTTTCATAATGTAGCTAACTTTCACTTTATAACTTCACAATTTATTTATTAAGCATTAAATCCACTAGATACAGGATATGTAGAAACCAGAGTAGTTGTTTATCAGTGAAGAGATCTAAGTATGCTAGGACATAGGTTGCAAGACTGCAGATAGGACAGAAGAGTGAGCAAAAGACATTGTAAGGGGCTTAGGATGCTGATCTGAGGTGTTGGTTTTCTACAGTAAACTTAATTTTTTTTATTTTTTTTTTCTTGTTGCTAGGATCCTTTTAATTCTCTATGTAATATACAGTGCCCTCTTCCCTGATTCTATAGCTAGGCATGATCAAGGCATCAACAGAGATGTAAACTTTGCTTGTAACAGCAAGGATTATCTTGGAAACATGGATGTGAGCTTCACCTAATGCCAGGGTTAGTAATACAGAAATACCTGAATTATCTTTGAAATTAAATGTGTCTCTATATAGTTACATTTTTAGAAGTATGTGGAGATAACTAATTAATATTTACTTCTTGTTTAAAGCAAAAAAAAAAAAAAAAGTCATGAAAATGTTCACACATGGTATTTTGACCCAGTCTCTAAAATCCATATATGCTTGCTAGTACAGCAATGCATATAATTGTATCAGCTTTGATTTTTCTTAAATACATACTTGAACAAGGATTTTGCAGGATTTGAAACATCAAATGAAAGAAAACAAAACAAAATAAAATCTCTTTTTGGTGTCCTAACATTTAATGCTGATTTAATTTTGTATTAAGGAAAATGAAAACCTACAACAAAACCATGTTTTACTTCTAGGGAGAGTTTGAGTTGAAGGGTCTTAAGGAGTCTCTCTTTTCTAACATTTTCAATTGCACATAAGACTAGAGAGGAGTGCTTAGTAGTCTGAATTTGCAAGTAGGACAGCACAATTGACTTAATTGCAGTTGTTCCTATAAGCGGGGATTTGACAGGGTTTGGTCCTTAATCAGCAGAGAGGACGATGTAGTACTGTGTACTATGCAGATGTGTATTATAAGCACACTAAGGTCTAACCTTTCAAGTTGCTTAGTGCCTCGTCAGAACTGTTTTCTGTTCTCTGTATTGCAGTAACTGTGATACTGTTCAGCACCTTGTAGAATAAGCCTCGAAGAGACCAGTGGGTTTTCTGATTTTGAAAGCCTCATCGTTTGTTTGATGACAAGGATTTAAAGTTTTTTTTCCTCAAAATTTGACAGTTCTGTCCTCTTGTGATTTGACACTTGCACAGAAGAGGGAAGCAGTGTGTAGGAGCTGAAGTTTGTTAGTAATTAAACTAGTTAAGATTGTTCAGACATAGTATAATCTTACTGCAGAGTAATGTTTGTGGCAATTTATACATCCCTCTGTAAACTACAGTCAGAGTTGTTCAAAAGTATAGTAAATGCTTAGAGACATCTGTGCATACATGTCTACTAATATATAGCATATGCATATAAATGCAGCATAAAGAGAGGCAGTAGCTCTACCTAATATATTACAATACTGTTGGACTCTTTCCACAGCTCGAAATGCAGTCATGATTTTATCCAACCATTTGGAAAGTATGTGTAATTCATAACTACGTCCTCCTTTAACACTAATTCCTCATCCTTTGGTTCTGTAGGAATTGTTTAAAATACAGCTTTACCGATTGAAATAGTCATCCTACTTCCGAGTAACCAGACATCTTCTAGATCTCCTGGTGCTGTTTTGGGGGTATTTCATTCTTTCTCAGTCCTCACCCCTTTTTTTGGAAGTGTCTTTTTAAAAGAAGAAGTATCTCGATAGGAAAAAGCAAGAAGCGCCAGTGCTTGCCAGAAGAAGTTTGCTTCCCACCCTCTCCCTTACCTTGCGCTCCTGGACTATAGAAATCCTGGGTCAGCTATTGCTCCATGGTGCGAGCGAGGCGTTGAGCTGTAGCATCAGAGCTGTGAGCATTCCAGCAGTCCCACTAAACAATGAGAGATAGGCTCTTTGCATGCCCCAAGCCTATGGAGCATTACGTCATTGCCTTGCCATATAAGGCGCTCCGTGTTGTGCAGACTCGTCGGGTCTGACTGGTGTACTTTAGTGATAGCCAGAACTTAGAAAGCTCATTAGTGTGTTCTGGCTCCAGCTGACGCTCAGGGCTGCGTGAAATATTTCATTTGTCTACTAGTTCATGGCCAAGAAGAATGTGCGGAAGGTTTGGGTTAGGGCAGTTCCTTTCTATAATTGATAATAAAGTTGTTAAAGTTGTTAGCTGATTAGTTACCATGTTTTCCACTTAATCTCACAACCTAGAATTTGAGAAGGGAAAAATTAAATTCCAGGTCATCTCCTTTAATTAGCTGTTCTAAGGGAGCTTTTTTTCATGACTTTTTTTATTTGTATGTCAAAAGCTGTGAATTTAGCTGAGCTCCTCTGAGGGTGACATGAACTTAGAGCCTTCCTTTTTTTTTTTCCCTTTCTGTAAAGAGTCGGGGTCCTCAGAGGATAGTATTTTATTTCCTGATGATGTAACTACAAAACAATTCTCTAAGTGATGATGGGAAGGCCAGATGAAATCTGATTTTTTTTTTTCTCTTCAATGTTTTTCCAACAAAACCCTTTCCTTTTTGTATGTTTGTGTTTCAGCTAACACAATTAAGCAGTCCCACCAACTATTTTTAGTAAGAAGGTCTTAAAGAAATGAGTCGTTTGTTTTAATATTTAGGAAAGAGGCAGGAAGCCAAAATAGGATTTAGATTGAAGATCTTAAAATGTATCTCTTGTATTCCCTGTCCTTCAGTGTACACCCTGTATAAACATTGAGAACACAAGGAAGAAATACTTGAAATAGGCACAGAGCTTGTTGAAATTCCACTAAGGGTTAAATTAATTAGACCGTTGAATGGCATTCTACACTATCTTGTGCAGCTCTGTTAAAGTAGGTGCACCCACAATTCATTTATTTACAGCATTTGAATTTTAGTCTCCAGGAAAACTTCAGTAGGCTTAAACTGTCCTACTGCCTCCTTTTGGTGTGTTTTAGTATACTTGAACATAATTCTATCATAAACCAGCTTATTTGGGGGTGTTGTCTGTAGGTATGAAGATAAATGATGCTTAAAATATTTGCTTTTCATCAAAAAGACAGACATCGCTTCTTTGCACATATTTACCTTGAATGTAGCCTGAAAAAGATACTTATTCTTTAGTTGGAAAATTTCAGCCAGCCCTTTGCACTGTGACTGGGTAAAGACTTACTCAGAAGTGTGCTACTTGTGTGTATGCATGATCCCCCTTGTAAGTTGGCTGAGGAAGTTCAGATTTGGATGCTTCATAACAAAACTTCCAAATCTATTTAATAGTGCAGTACCTGTATACTGACCCTTCCAACATGGTTTTGGAAGAAATGAATATAGCAATGGACAGACCAGAATAATATTTTATTTCCGATGTTTTGGGGAACCAACATTTTGTATAGTTTTTCTCGAAAGTATTACACAAATGTAGATTACTTGAATTACATAAAAGCTCATCCAGGTGATCTTGGTAAAGGCAACATTAAGTTGACTTCATCTTCAGCTACAAACTCACCCTTTCTGCTGAGACTGTTTAAAAAGGTAGGACAACTGGAGGTGCAAGGGACCTGTCTTACAGCAGGTTGTGGAGGATACTGTATCCACTTAAGATTTGCAGGGGGGGCAGTCACATAAGAAGATCTGTAAAAGGTGGCTGGGAAATAAGTGTGCATGCATTTGTTTTTACGTGTCTGTACAAGCATACAAATGCTTACAGTGAAAAATACTGCTTCTGTATTTTAGTTGGTTCCCTTTGCAATTGTGGGGTATTTTATTGCATCTTCCCCTTCACCTGCGCTTACCTCTCTAGTCTATCTTGATATGAAAATCTGCATTTTTGTCCTCCCACATGAAACAGTTGTTGTAGACCATAAACAGCTTTGAAGAGGAGAACTTCTGGTAATAAAAAATCCATCCTTACAGACCAGTTCTGTTCAGGAACACAGCTGATAGCGCTAGCGATAAGTTTATTGGCAGTCTGGGGGCAGGCTAGAGCTGGGAATAGGGAATGCAGATCCTTCAGTTTGTAAGTCTGTGTTTATATCTGGGGATGGCCAAAGCATGAACTTCTAGTTTCTTAATTAATTCTCCTCTGCGATACAAAAGCACACATCTGTGACCTTCTGCAAAACAGCTTTATCAAAGAGCATCAGCTGAGTGTGTAATGGCCTGACTTCCTTCTCTTGTATTGTCACAACTTAATAAAGGACAGTACTGTACTATTCCAAGGCCTGTTAAAGAACTATATCATTAAAAATTCTAAGTTTTGGATTACTGTAACATGAAAAACTTATTTATATCTGAGGCAACACACAGTGTTGCTGAGAAGCTGCCTTTTGCTGTTTTTTTACAGTGCCTTCCAGTATCTGTAGGTGGAATCCTAGCACTGGTAACCTTCACTAAAGGAAGGAAAAAAAAAAAAAAAGCCTTTGGGCAAGCACATGTGCCTGTCTTATTCTCCATTGCTCCCTAAAATCAGTTCAGTTTCCTCAGTTACTAGGCATAGTTGTTCAGAATTGGTGCATTTGCAAGTATTGTGACAGCTAAAGAAACTTTGGATTGTTTGGTGCATCCCTGACAATGCAGGGCTTCCTCCTGCAGCCTGCTTGTGGTGGTTTTCATCTAGTCTCTGCTTATTCCATATTGTTATTTGTGCCCACATTCTCTCAGGATTCTAATTGGGGG